>NC_060130.1:561427342-561730373 GCF_021461395.2 Schistocerca americana
GATAGATGTCTGCCTATTACACATTACAATCCTCTTCAACTGTCAACTGTCTGTCAGTCAACAGATGACGTCGGCCTGTACGCTTTTGTGCTGTACTTGTCCCTTCACGTTTCCACATCACTATCACGTCGGAAACAGTGGACCTAGGCATGTTTAGGAGTGAGGAAATCTTGCGTACAGACGTATGACACTAGTGACACCCAATCACCTGACCCCATTCGAAGTACGCGAGTTCCGCGGAGTGCCCCATTCTGCTCTCCCACGATGTGCAATGACTACTGAGGTCGTTGGTATGAAATACCTGGCAGTAGGCGGCAGCACAGTGCACCTAATATGAAAAACGTATGTTTTTGGAGCTGTCCGGATACTTTTTATCACATAGTGTATCTTTACCAGGTCACCACCTACATCGAATTCCCCGTCTCTATGAAGACTATTGCCTGCTCCAACCACTATCATGATGCGACACACCAGAATCCGATGCTATATTTCAAGGATCTGGTGCAACGAAACCCTGTCGATGTGCCATACGGCCCTCCCGCATTGATCATAATTTGTTCCACCAAGTTGCCTCACACAGTGCTAGAAGAAATCATGATTCCTCGCTGGAATATGAGAGATATTCGAGGATATCAGTCTCTGCTCCAGAAATCAGGCTACGATCGAAACGTGGTACTATGCCCACCATTATCACCAGAGAGAAATCAGTCTGGCATTTCTCGTCAATTACATGAGACACAAAGGAGTCATCAGCCACATTACTTCACACGTAGCAATGGGCGAAGAAGTGGAAATGAATGGTCACGCTCAGGTCAGCCACATAACAGGTATGATGGGCAAAGAAACTAGGACCGACCTGGTTAGGCCCGAATGGATGAAGTTGGAGAGAGAGGACCGGGCATTCGAGACACTGAACCCCGGAACCATGTCACACTTAAAGGAAAGCCACATAATGAAAGAACTTTACTAGAAATATTAGGGGAGGGAGACGCAAATATTTGTTATGTATATAGACGTCGGAGACGTAATGGAAGTTACTGACAGTAAGCTATCCGAAGTTCAGCGTACAAAAAGAAAAAAAAACCTTTTCATGGGCTTACAGACGCTGATTCTCATACTTCTGTACTGAGGGAGAAGCTATTTGAAAATTGTGGGAGGTATAGGCCTGTGTTGCCCTTGCAAATCACGAGAATCAGAGAAGCAGTGAATGCCAAAATTGTGACAGTAAGGAAAGAAACTGACATCTCTTTTAGGTGCTAGTCATCAGAGCTTAGAACTAACTATTTAACTGTACCCCTTTTGACTGTTGACTTAATCCTGGGCCTGGATTGTCTTAGACGTTCGCCACTCCGCACTCATAAATCTAAACGAAAAATTCGTAGACTTGCATATAAATGGCGCTACTAAAAGATTAGTCTGACAACTGCTCTGGAATATAAACAAGAGATACGGGTTACTCAGGTTTAATATTTGCCAACAGAACACAAGTAGAAAATCTTGTGATGAGTGGAACTGAAGAAGAGATTAAGGCATATTGTCGACATTGAGCACAGGGAAAATTTGAGACATATTCTGTACTCACAGCGGTTACTCTTCTCCTAGAGCCTGAGGACTGTTTCCTATTTCTTGTATAGATTTAAGGTGAAGGAAAACCTCAGGTTTGCCGCCCCAAAATATGCCATTTCCAAGTCTTATTGGAAAAGCGCAGAACCCGAACTTCAGGCTATGCTTGATCAAGGTGAAAAGAGCCGGCTGCATCGCCCTATAATAGCCACATTCACTGTGTGCAGGAGGAGGCTGGATCGATACGTTTAGTCTAATATTCATTACAGATTAACAATGTAATCGAGACAGAGATAGGTTGACCTGAGACCACTGGGGAGCTCCTCTAGCGCTTTCAGCGTGTGGAAGTGCGTACTTCAGTAGATCTCAGAGCCAACTACAGTCAGATTCAAATTCATCCACAGTGCCGAAGGTACACAGCGTTTCTCTGTTTTGCTGGTTGTACTGAGTTCCAGAAACTGCCGTCCGGCCTAGACGTGTCGTCTGCAGCCTGTGTACGAGGTCTAGGCAATGACATTCCAGAAGACCTTCAATTGAGGATAACTGTTTATGTGGATGACGTGCTTATTAGTGAAATGTCACTGGACTTTGCACCAAATGCTGGAGTTTTCTGAAACTATGGGATCACTATAGACCTTTCAAAACCCGATTTGGATTGTTCTGAGGTGAAATTTTTGGGACATGTTATCATTCCTGCAGGGATAGGGTAGGACCATGATAAGTTTCATTCATTGAGAGATTATCCAACCCTAAGATCAAAATGACAAGCCCAGGCACATCTCAGTTTAATAAATTTTTATAAAAGATTCATAGCAGGTGACATAAAGATGCCGGAGTTGTGCTACCTCACATGCAAGAACACGGTATGAGAATGGAACGTAAAGGCCCACCAATAGTTTGAATTACTAAAAGAGGGCTGTCTTGGAGGCACCCATTCTAGTCCACCCAGACAAGGATTACTGCCTTACCACTGTCAGCTCACAGGTTGGTCTTGGTGTACATCTGTTCCAAAGAGAGTTGCAAAATGATTGGGTTGTGTGAAAGACAATCAAATTTGCAAGTAGAATGTTGGACAAAGCCAAAAGGAAAGGCTCTAGCGAATGTGTTGGCGTTTGCTCGTTTTCGTCGTTTTCTCTTCGGAAGTGTATAGTGATCATTGTGCTTTACAATTTCTGGTGTCGGCAAAACAGTCGCATAGTTAACTGAGACACTGCGTCTTACTGTTACAAGTACTCCGGTTCACAGTACACTGCATTACATAGAGGGAAAAGAAAACGTCATGGCAGATGCTCCGTCAAGGTCTCCGCCAGGATTCACTCAAGAGAGGAATTTGGAGTCAAGAGATGACTGTTTCGATGTTATGTACTTCAAACCAGCCCCCTTCCAAAACTTGGTTGGGATGACTCTTAGGAATGTGGTTGGGACACAAGAAAAATATCCTGTACTGAAGGAAATAAAGGAGAAGTGTTATGACGGTAACTAGGCAAGTGTTAGGACTTTCTGTAAGGTAGGCAATGGTATCATGTTCCCTAGGAGGGACTTAAGTAGTGATGACTAGGTCCTTCACGTACCAGACGAGTTTGTTAATAAACTTGTCTGGAATGAACACATAAGCTATGTGCACTACAGACATAGGAAGAGTTTTAAAACACAAAATGAATCAGCATTCTTTTGCAACATTGAGAAGAGAGGTCAAAGGGTCTTGGCATCAGCTAAGACATGCTAATTCACAAAACCTTGTCACAGAGCCAGCGGCCGGCCGGAGTGGCCGAACGGTTCTAGGCGCTACAGTCTGGAATCGCGCGACCGCTACGATCGCAGGTTCGAATCCTGCCTCGGGCATGGGTGTGTGTGATGTCCTTAGGTTAGTTATGTTTAAGTAGTTCTAAGTTCTAGGGGACTGATGACCTTAGAAGTTAAGTCCCATAGTGCTCAGAGCCATTGAACAGAGCCAGCACCCAGCATTATACTAGAAATAGTAAATAAACTTCCAGAAATTTTTCCGAAAATGAACCTGAAAAGGTTCGAAAACCGGTTCATGGACTAATAAATAACTATTCATAAAAGTGACGTGTTGCTGTTTTATACATTTATTTTCAACAACATCGCATCGGGCCGAATTATTTCGTATTGTAACTAACGAGCTGAGAGTACTGATCGTAGTAGACCCTTTTAGGCCAGTAGCATGTACGCCACGTGGAATTTGGTATGTGTTAGTCAGTGTAGAACTCACTTCTAAATATGTGACGTTTACTCCTTTGAGATTTGCGATGGCACAATCAGTCGCACAGGCGTTTTCGAACAAATTTATGGTGGAGATACGCTACGTGGAAAATGTTATTTTGGACAATGGGCCGCATTGGCAGGCAAAGAATAACTGTCCCTTTATTTACATCCCGATACCACCGGAGTTTGAGCCCAGTTGAGAGAACCATAAATGAACTGGTGAAATTATGCCGCAGATACAGTCACAAACAACAATTGAAGTAGAAACTTTATCTTCTGGACATACATACCATTATGAGTAAACTTCCTCATGGAGGTACAGGGACGGCTGTAGTCCTTTACTCAAAAATATGTCCAGAATAGATAGACTTAAGAAAGGAAGTGGGGTACCCCAATGTTCGCAGGAATAAGCACCAAGGTATCGTAAGACTGGCAGTGGATACGTCATGAACTCAACCAAAGAAAAGGAAGGAAAAACAGACAGGAAAGATAAGGAAGCCTAACTTAACTATTGGACTGAAGGTCGAGGATCCATCAGTTTAGTTGTAGCAAATTTGATAACGTTATGGAATTCGTTTCAGAGTCGAATGGGTTGTTTACCCGAACTGTGTTGATACAATGACCTTGAGAACCAGACACTCTAAAGCAGTACAACATGTTAATAGTTTAAAGAAACTCCTGGAATGAGGTAACGGGTTGTAGTCAGAGACAAGTGGTTACTTTCCTTAGCAGTATCAAAATCTTGTCCGTGTCAGAATATGTTGTATCTGAGGTACTCTGCCAAATTTTTCATATTTTTTATGTTCAGTCAACTAAAATTTTGGTTGTTGTTGCGAGTCTTATTCGAACCTTTGACATTCGTCCTTTAGTTGAAATCCTTAACAGGACTAACTCAAGAGTCGTGCCCAAGCCTGAGTGTTTGCAATTCAAATTGAACGTTACAAAGTTCAGATGGAGGGGTAATGGCTACACGTGAGGTACGCCGTAGGCCGACATTCTAGACGCTAGGAAAGCACTAAGGGCAATTAAGCCGATAGATGGTTGCCAGGACTGATTTCTTTCCTGTATTTATGGTGAAACTTGAACTGTCTATTACAGTAAGGAACAAGTACCCTGACGAAAAGGGGAACAGATGCCTGGAAGAACTGATAGTTTGCAGTGCGACATCAAACTATGAATGAACGAATGTGCTGAGAACCTGAAAAAAAGCAAAGGTTACCATTTATGCATTAACTGGAAACAAATGTCGTGAGCATCGAAATGATGGAAAGACGTATGTCTCGATCCTCACATTAGCGAAGTGACTGGAGATGAATGCGTGTTGCTATGTTGTTAGATTTCAAGTAGTTCGATAGTGATTTTGGTTTTGTTTTAGGTTCGTTACCCAAACGTATTCCCTGAGAAATGAGCTAATTTTACAAGTCTTGTGGAAGAGATAAATACTGTAAGCAAGTCAATTGACCTTGACGTCTGTATCGATGATTGACGCCAACAAACGTTTACAATAGTGATATACCGCAGCCATAGCAGAAGGATGGTATTCACATTGCAACAGTTAGTTGTTTGGGTGTACAGTCTGGAAGAGTTTGTAGATGGACTTCACTCTTTGCACAAATATATGAATTACTTAACCATAATATATTGGGACTAGTAGGTTATGGATAGCATACCATGCCTATGGTATCGAGAAGTGGTACACACTAGTTTTTGCCCATTAATAGCATGACGCAACGGCAGTAGTTTGATTTAAACCCCTCCCCCACAACATCTCGACTAAACCCTTGTATTCAGTTGATTATTATCAGAAATAATAAATAGCGTTGACTGATGTATTCTGTTTCTGTCTCGCTAGACTTTTCTTTTAGTCAACATGTTTTGTAGTTTGAGATACTGAGATCATATGTTTCTCACTAATATATCTGGTGTCGTAAATGCAGAGGGCAACATGTAAGGTAAAGTATACCTTGCCAATCTAGTAAATTTTAATATGTATTTCACCTCTTATTGTATGATGAGAAGTTACTTTGTTTTGTGAATTTTAGGATCCTAGGTTCTTATTTTTCACTCTCTGAACTATTATAATTTGTGAGAGAGATTTGGGGGCACTGTTGAGAATGTAAGCAGATGGAGGAACAAATACTATTGCGTTTTGTAACCATATTTCATACTGTGTCGGCGCGGCATGAGAGATTTACGACTGACGTCACGTGAGCCGAATCCCAGTCACGGCAGGTGACGGGGTAGCATCTACTGACGTATCGAATGCGAAGTCTGCGAATTCTGTCCGATCTTGCCGAGCAGGTGACGACTTTGTAGTGGGCATCAGCTGTCCCCCCTCCACCGGCGTTCGAAGCATGTGCCCAGGTGAACACACTGCCGAATGCCTGGCTCTCAATTAGCCACCGTACACACCGGCACCCCGGAGCGAATGAGGTAAGCTGCTACATCAGTGCCACCGCATCGTTACCGCCCCCCCCCCCTTCCGACCCAACACAACCCACACTCGCCCCCCGGACCTGTTTGGCGAGCAGTCTTCAAAGGAACCAGCTGCCTACACCCTTTGTCGTCCTGCAACAAAAACGAGACCCACCACTCAATGGATGTTGGTTGTAAACAGGCTGGGAGTGGTCTAATGGAGCCATTCCACTTGACTGAAACCGAAGGTGTGACAGCCGTAGCTATAGCTAACGATGTTGCTTGTAATCCACCTGGTCTCAGTTAAGAGAGGAGATGATTATGTAATTTGTATTTCACTGAACCTCTAGCGTTTTAAGAGTCATTACTGCTGCAACACACGGACGTTTAGTGGCGACAGCCATTTTTCCATTTATTTTGGCCAGTGGGAAGCATGTTATCGAATTTTACAACTCTTGAACTATATTGTAGTACACACTGAACAATTACTCACTCTGAGCATTGCTAGGTTAAGCATGATGTGATGTGCGATTTGCAACATTAACATTTGATTCAGCTGTCAATGTCAAGCAATGTGGTCCACAAAAAGAGACTCAGCCACAAGCACAATTAGGTTTTTGGGAATAGACTCATTTAGGTTTTTGGGACTAGATTGCAAATTCCAGCGATCCAATTTACTCTCTAATGTATGGAAATGGGTTGTTTCCCGCAGCATAGTCTTTGGAAACAAGGTTGCACTCCCAATATTCTTGTACGACCATGGATGGACTTCAGCGTGATGGATGAAATTTGCAATGGCTGTTTTTATGGACAGTTACTGAACTTTCGTGGCAGCAAGATTAGTTGTAGCCACATGGAAGAATGTGAGAGACTATGTAATCAAGATTCATTTTTGGTCCCTTAATTCTTGATGAACACTTAGATTTTGAACAGTATGTTGTCAAAGGGATGCCATACGAATGACTGCCAGCTCCAGGACTACCAGTCAACCAAAACATGCCATGCTTGGAACAGTGCCATCGTCATGAGAGTAGCCAACCTCAAATGTGGCTAATCTCGTATGGTAGTGTATTGCTACAGTTACGAGGCAATATGTAACAGTTAAGGCCTGTGGTGTATCTGTCATATGAATTCGTTGAGACAAACGAGTTTCTCTTGCTTAGAGTATACATTATTGAAATGCCGATGACGCACTTGTGATTTACAGAGCTTATTTTATGTGTCTATTTACTATTGTTGTTACTGTATGTATTATGATATGCTTTTCAGCAATATTGTCTTTAACGACTTGTTCCGAGTTGTGTTCTCTCTCTCTCTCTCTCTCTCTCTCTCTCTCTCTCTCTCTCTCTCTCCCCATCCATCCATCCATCCATCCATCCCTCTCTTTATACGTGTGTCTTTCTCTTTATCTGTCTTTTTTTCCTAATAACTTAGAAGTTAGTTTAATGTAAACATGTGTGAACAGTTTTGTGTCAGTTGTTCTCCCTTGATTAATTTGGGTCTTGGTAATAGGTTTTGTATTATATGACCTGGCATAGAGTTGTATAGCATCACGGTTGTGTTAATATGCATATATTCATTTTAATCTTATTTTTACAGTATATAAACTCCCAGTTCCTCTTACATAAGTGTGCATGATTTGACGCAGTACAGAATGTTACACATCCTTTGGTGCTGCAAACTTCTATTTTGTTTATGATAACTTGTACGTGCTGATTTAATCACTGTATTACAACGTATACACTATGATTCACACACATTTGTTTCGATACATGTTAATAACACCAACGGTGATGTGAATCCTGAATCCTTTTAGTGTGAGTTGTATAGGTGTTACATCAATTTACACTTGCTTCGATCACTTTCTGTCCTACTGTGTACGCTCTTTGTTGGTAATGTGTGTTTCAGCATTGCCTTTATTAATGATTTATCGTGATGGCATTAATGAAAAAAAAACCTGTTTTTGGCGTACGCTTTACCTAATGTGATAGTACTAGTGAAAAAATTTTCTGAAATTTTTTCTAATATTCCCATAGCTGATTGCTTGAAAGTCGTGTCTTTGGCTTCAACAACACTATCGTCTCATCCTTATTAGTCATCAAATTGAGTGGTATTACAAGTTACTTAATGGTCAGTACATTTCCAATTAAAGGAAGTGAGTTTATGGCATTTGGATTCCGGAGCAGCTGTATGATAACGGTAACGAATTTATGCTCACAACGATTCTTTTATAAATTCTTAGTAAGGCCAATTTTGTATCACGTTGGATATTAAGTGTGCTTGGATTGAAGCTAGTGTCCCCTCCAGTGCCATTACTTATATGATGATGTTTATACGTCTCTTGGCCTGTGGAAAATTTCTCTAGGGAAGATGGCAGTGAAAGTAAATTGTTTTTTTGTACCTATTCATTGATTATAGGACACATTAACTTAACTAGGAATCGTATTACTTTCGTCTCTTAATTCTAAGGGATAATACCGATGCCCAGATGAAGCATCTGCATAAGCTCCGTTTAATTTTTATTTTTTAAGTGGTCTTTCTGATCAGCAATTTCTACTCTGTGCATGTTCATTGCCTTGCATGAAAAACGGAGTAACGAACAACGGCACATTCCTGTGTGGCCTGCGTGACTCGTAGCGCGTCCGCAGATGGAGAAACGGTTCTTCCCACCAAATGCTTAGGTGAGGCGTTTCACTGACTCTTCAGGTTTCTCAGTAGTGGCTTCTCGAAGCATCTGGTACTATTCCCTTTGACAACGGGTGCCAAAACGCTATATTCATGCGCACTCTGATCACGGACTGATTGAACTATACTATGCAGAGCCGGCCGCGGTGGCCGTGCGGTTCTGACGCTGCAGTCTGGAACCGCGAGGCTGCTACGGTCGCAGGTTCGAATCCTGCCTCGGGCATGGGTGTGTGTGATGTCCTTAGGTTAGTTAGGTTTAAGTAGTTCTGAGTTCTAGGGGACTTATGACCTAAGATGTTGAGTCCCATAGTGCTCGGAGCCATTTATACTATGCAGAAGGGGTCGTATAGCCACTGCACTTATGGTTCATGACCAATGAAAACTGAAAATGGTGGGATACCCGGTCAGAGGCAGTACTAACGTGTACTTGTAGAATAGGAACAATCAGCTGATGCTACGTTCCAAGTGTTTATCAATGATAAGGTCAAGATATTGCCCAAGATTTATACTACCAGTAATCAGATTAAATCAACGAATCACTTTTAAGAGCGATACGGAATTCAGCGAACAATCAACTGAAGGCAGGGCCAGGGCGTGGATAGTTTTCTAGTCCGGCAGCAAGCACTAATTCGCCGGCAAGGTGGGAGTAGTCCTGTGACTTTGTAAAGATAACGCTGCAGAGACGATTGTAGTGCCTGCGGATGTAGCCATGCAAGCTAGCAGCCTTCATCGCGTTCCATGCCCGCCGGCGAATTTTCGTAATTACCGAGATGTGATACCCTAAAACACCCCTGAAGACCATGTCCAGCTAGGCCCACTCTACAGCGCTCATCGTAAATCTGTGAGACGGATTCGATCTGGGGCAGACTCAATTCGCCGAATCCCAGAAGTCGCGCGTTATTATGCTACGCTATCTTCTTGATGCGTCATAATCAAATGAAGTAATAACGCCTAACACAAAGCGAGTCGATGCATTTTGTCTCGAAGTAATAATTAATATCTAGACATATTATAGTTTTCCTTTTGATCTTAGTGACGGAAGGAGGTTAATCGGATTGTTTCAAACGCTACAGAGCACGTTACTGAGTAACTCTGGAAAGAGTAATTAAAAAGGGTATTATAAAATATGGTTCTGCATAAAACAAAATAAGAAATGCCGTAAGACACAGTTAATGTAGTGTAAATTATACAAATTAAAAGTACACTCGAAATAACTAATAAATGTCTTCAGAGATGTGGAGTTCAGAGTGGGTTACATAAACTAAAATGGCAAATGACCAATAGCAACTCGTCATTACTTTAAGAAACACTAACATGTATAACGCATTATCTTAAACCCCAAACATCGTCCATAGAGCTGATTAAAAGTAAATCACGAATGCCTTACATAGAGGTACAAAGTAGACTAAACTACTCATAATAAAATTGCAACTTGTAATTACATTAAGGGACACACAAAATAAAGAATGCTATATTGTTCACCGCAAATGTTGTGAAACAATTCAGTCGCAAAGCCAAGTGGTTTGAGATAAGGAGAGTCAGTGGTTCAATAATGGACGATAAGTAGGCCTACCACATACTGGGTGAAAACAAGACAGATGGAAAAAGTAAGTAGTCTGTTTATTAATCAAAATATCCACGGGTATGCTGCCGGTCTATAGTGTCCAACGGGCACAATATTTCGGCGATCAAACATGTCGCCATCATCAGGTGAACTGACGGACTGAGCTCCTGTGAACGTGCCGGCACGGAGATCCGTACGCTATGGCTGCTCAGAGGGAACTGGGTTCGGTCGCGGCGGCGGCCGATTTAAATACCCTCCGCCCGCGGCGCGCTCCCTCCGCCGTCCGCGCCCAGCGCCACGGTCGCGCGGTGGAACAGATTGCGACGGCGTCTGAGATGACGTCGGTGTGATGGCTCTGTCCGCCGTGGTCGTCACAACTATACGTCTGCTCGATTTACTCTTGATTAACCCGATCGCTGGTTCCCAAGCCTTGCTAAGATTATAGCCACAGTCACGGTTTATGAGGTCGTCATTGGTGCGAATTTCGATGGCCTCTCTAACAACGCTGTCCCAGTATCTCGACGTCTGTACCAGAATCCTCGTGCGGTCATACTCCATGGCGTGATTTTCCGACAAACAATGTTCAGCGACCGCCGGCTTGCTCGGATACATCAGTCGAGTGTGCCTCTGGTGTTCACGGCATCGATCCTCGACGGTACGCATCGTCTGACCAATATACGACTTGCCACATTGACACGGAATCTGGTACACGCCGGCCTTCCTCAAACCGAGGTCATCTTTGGCGCTCCCCACCAGTGCACGAGTTTTATTTGGAGGACAAAACACAGTTCCGACCCGGTGTTTCTTCAGAATGCGGGCGATTTTCCCCGAGAGTGCGCCTGTGTATGGAATAAATGCAGTGCCTACCTCCTCCCTCGTGACTTCATCCATCTCAACAGGTTGTGCTGCAGTGGTTGGGCGGAGAGCACGTTGAATCTGCCACTCTGAGTACCCATTTTTTCGAAATACAGTTCTCAGATGTTCCAATTCCTGGGGTAGACTCTCTGCGTCAGAGATAGTGCGCGCCCTATGTACTAGAGTTTTAAGTACCCCATTCCTCTGTGAAGGGTGGTGGCAGCTGTCTGCATGCAAATACAGATCAGTGTGGGTAGCCTTCCGATACACCCCATGACCTAGGGTGCCGTCAGCCCTTCTCTTGACCAAGACGTCAAGGAAAGGTAATTTACCCTCCGTTTCAGTCTCCATAGTGAATTTGATGTTGGGGTGTATGGAGTTTAGATGTGTAAGGGAGTCAAGGAGTTTATACATACCATGTGGCCAGATGGCGAACGTGTCGTCCACATAACGGAAAAAGCAAGTAGGTTTCCATACGGATGACGACAGGGCTTCCTCCTCGAAGTTCTCCATGTACAAATTCGCTACCACCGGTGAGAGTGGGCTACCCATGGCGACTCCCTCCGTTTGTTCGTAGTATTCTCCATTAAAAAGAAAATACGTGGAAGTCAAGACATGCCTAAAAAGTTCAGTGGTCTTCTCGTCAAACTTCTGACTAATCAATTCTAGTGACTCTCGCAGGGGTACCCTCGTAAACAAGGAAACGACGTCAAAACTCACCATGATATCTGACTCATCCAACCTGAAGCTATCAAGGCGTTTAACAAAATCCACGGAATTACGGATGTGATGAGGGCATTTACCCACATAAGGACTTAATATTCCCGTCAGGTATTTGGCCAACAAATATGTAGGTGCCCTGATGTTGCTGACAATGGGGCGTAATGGTACCCCCTCTTTGTGAACCTTCGGGAGTCCATATAGTCTAGGCGGTACTGGACCTTGGGGTAACAATTTCTTAGCGTCACCCTCCGGTAAATCTGCGTCCTTGAGAAGCGCCCTCGTCTTGTTCTCCACCTTCTTTGTAGGGTCAACGCTGATCTTCCGGTAGGAATCGTCATTTAGCAGGCTCTGCATCTTATCAGTGTAGTCCTTATGGGAGACAACAACTGTAGCATTGCCTTTGTCAGCCGGTAAGACAACAATTTCAGAGCGCTCCCTCAGATCACGAATGGCCGCCCTCTCTTTACTGCTGATATTTGACTTCATCGGCTTGGATTTCGTCAACGCACGACAAGTTTCACGACGTATTTCCTCGGCTGATTCTGGCGGAAGTCGAGCTGCAACCTGTTCAACAGCATTAACAATTTCTGCGACCGGAGTGAACTTGGGGGTGGGAGCGTAGTTGAGACCTCTCTGCAAAACCGAGACCGCATCATCACTCAACACCATGCCACTCAAATTGATGACAGTCTTGCACGGAACCTGCAGGGATGGTTTGTCAAGGAGACGTGAGAACTTAGCTGTTTGACGTCCTGTAGCCTTCTTATGGGCGGAATCAGCTGACACCCAGGTGACACCATCAATCCAATCCCAGGAACAAGAAGTGAACTTACTAGCCAGTTGCAAATGTAGTTTGAGTAATTCCTGTGAGATAAACTCAAGGCTCCGGCGGGTGAATTGCACTCTCTCACGTACCAATGCGAGGCTGGCTCGTTTCTTGATTCTCTTAGCTGCTGCAGAATCGATGTGATGCACAACCTTAGCAAAATTTGGAACAACATTCTCGGAACGACATCTCTTTAGAAAGGCAAGAGTACTTAGCAAACGACATCTACGGTGGAGCAACTTTTCAAATTTCTTCATGCTGCGATACATCTCCTCCCCGTAAAGGTGTATGATGTGATTCTTGAGTTTCTCCCGGCGTATTTGATAATCAAAATATCCACGGGTATGCTGCCGGTCTATAGTGTCCAACGGGCACAATATTTCGGCGATCAAACATGTCGCCATCATCAGGTGAACTGACGGACTGAGCTCCTGTGAACGTGCCGGCACGGAGATCCGTACGCTATGGCTGCTCAGAGGGAACTCCAAATAAAACTCGTGCACTG
Organism: Schistocerca americana; assembly: GCF_021461395.2. Lineage (NCBI taxonomy): Eukaryota > Metazoa > Arthropoda > Insecta > Orthoptera > Acrididae > Schistocerca > Schistocerca americana. The sequence continues at coordinate 561,440,705 of NC_060130.1, forward strand.
GTGGGGAGCGCCAAAGATGACCTCGGTTTGAGGAAGGCCGGCGTGTACCAGATTCCGTGTCAATGTGGCAAGTCGTATATTGGTCAGACGATGCGTACCGTCGAGGATCGATGCCGTGAACACCAGAGGCACACTCGACTGATGTATCCGAGCAAGTCGGCGGTCGCTGAACATTGTTTGTCGGAAAATCACGCCATGGAGTATGACCGCACGAGGATTCTGGTACAGACGTCGAGATACTGGGACAGCGTTGTTAGAGAGGCCATCGAAATTCGCACCAATGACGACCTCATAAACCGTGACTGTGGCTATAATCTTAGCAAGGCTTGGGAACCAGCGATCGGGTTAATCAAGAGTAAATCGAGCAGACGTATAGTTGTGACGACCACGGCGGACAGAGCCATCACACCGACGTCATCTCAGACGCCGTCGCAATCTGTTCCACCGCGCGACCGTGGCGCTGGGCGCGGACGGCGGAGGGAGCGCGCCGCGGGCGGAGGGTGGGTGCCGACCGGAGCGGACTGAGAGCCGCGCAGCAGCAGTCGTCGAGCGAGCGCAGTGCCCGCGCACCCACCCCACCCCCCACCACCATCGAGGGGGACACCGCAGCCGCCGCTGAACAAAGCGCCAGCCCACGCGGTGACCAGCCGTCTCCGTCTTCTTCTTCAACATCATCAACAACGAGAAGGCATCACAGCCGAGCGCGAACGGCTGTTTCGGAGGAAGCAGAATTTGTCGTTGTGTAGCTACCAAACTCTGGTAGCGGCAAAATTGTCGTGTGCCACACACAGTGTCGTGCGGCAGAACTCTTCTGCCTCCTCCCAAGAGTAGGGAAAAATCCGTGCCAGGGCCGGTGGCGCCGCCCCGAAACCCGCGCACGTGTCGATTAGGGCTGTATTGGCACACGGATACCTTCAGGCAGAGGCAGTAGCCAACGCAAGGTGCCAACTAAGTGTGTAATCGGCACCCCAAACCACGACCACACTCACAGCAAGGCACTCACTGACTGACCCAGCAACATGAGCAGCGACAGTGACCAAGGACGTCCCCCACCACCGACCTACGCCAACAAGGCAGCGAGCCCCCCAGCCAGCCCAAGCCCCCCCCCCCCCATCACCAAACAGGAGCAGGACACCGAGCGAAACATCCTCCCAGGGAGACAGGCAAGAAGTCAGCGACCCTTGGCCTACAAAGTACGAAGTTAAAAACCTCCCCAGAGGCACCAAGCACTCTGCGTTAGCCTCAGACATGAAAAAATTTTTAAAACAAGACTTTCTGAGGAGCATAACAGACTTTAAAACGAACCGCGAAGGGACGGCGGCATACATCTGGAGTCAGATGGGTGGCGCCGAGGGGGAAATCATGTACAAACTTAGGAGATCTGGGTACCCTGAGGTCACCGTTAACTCCAGACAAACAAGGGAACCGCGAGGATCCATAGGGAGACACAGGAAGAACCCCTCAATGAGTGTCATATTGAAACAAATCCCACACGGAACAACGGACGAAACTGTGACAGAGCAACTTCGCCAACAGGGTTTCGATGTGGTAAAAGCATGGCGAATAAAGGACAGGAAGCGCGACGCGTTCACCCAGAAATTCAGGGTGATTACGTACTGCCAACAAACTGTTGACACACTCCTGACTGAGGGAGCAAAAATAGATTTCACCATAAGACACGCAGAGCCCCCACGTGACCCTCCCCCACAACCGGCACAATGTGGCAGGTGCTTAACCTTTGAGCATGCCACAGCGAACTGCACTAGAGAGACAAAGTGCCCAAGATGCAGTGGACCGCACGATCTCTCACGCTGTAACATAAAAGAGAAAGAGATGTGCGCAAACTGCAAGGGTGACCACTCCGCGCTCTCGTACAGGTGTCCCATGCGTCCCAAGGAGGCAACAAGTGAGGAAACGCGCGCGCCAATAAAAATCATCGACGAACCAGCGCCACTTCCAAACAACAACGACGACCTCAAACAAGAGCTCGTGCTGAAGGAAGACCTGCTGCGAGTCCTTGCTGCAACTCTGCTGGACTTGTTCCAGGATCGCAGGGAAGCCATCAAAAAATCACTGAAACAAGCTACTAAACAGATTTTAGAAAAAGACTTTGAGGTTACACAAACAGGAAGTAAAATACATATCACAATAAGCGACCACTGGCACCCAGAAACTCGCTTCAGACACACACAACAACACACACCCCAGCACACACCGCAACACGCACAACAGGACACGAATTAAACAGACACCCACACCCTAACTCCAACCCCCTCCCTCCCAGGCACCTCCGCGATGGACAACACTCTACGTCTCCTATCGGTAAACGCCCAAGGCGTCAAACCGAAACGCCCAATACTAACGCACACCATACAACAGGAAGGTGTCCATGTTGCAGGCATCACCGAAACATGGCTAAGAAACACACACGCCTTTAACATCCCCAGGTTCAATACATTCAGAAAAGACAGGCAGGACGGAAGAGGAGGAGTAGCTATACTCGTGCAGAACACTATTGCAGCAAAGGAGATCCCTCTTCCGGCACCACTCAATAACCTAGAAGCAGTGATAGTACAGATAAGAGACAAAAACAGACGCACTCTTACGATAGCATGCCTGTACAACCCATCTGGAACGCCCCTGCCACTGCACTTCCTACGACATATGATGACTTACAATAGATACATAATATTAGGAGACTTTAATGCACGACACCATATGCTAGGGGACACAGCCGACAATAGAAACGGACGTAGTCTATTCGACTTCCTGACAACAGAACCAATGGAACGGTTACCAGTTAACCAACCGACTTTCATAGGACACCGAGGCCACTCGACACCAGATCACGTACTATATGGACACAACATTAGCGACACAATGTCAGATGCTGTCGTGGGCACCTCGATAACTAGCGACCACCTGCCTATCCTTTTTTCGACCAGCGCCACCCTGCCCCCAGACCATATACCCACAAGACGAACAATCCGCAAATACGCAAATGCGAATTGGGACAAATATAAAGAAGTACTCACGGAACAACTAGCAATACCACTGACGATAACAGACGACGACGACCTCCAACACGCCACAAATAGAATAGAGACTGCCATACATCAAGCAATACATGAAGCCATACCCACTATAGTAGTCGAAAATTGGAAACAAGCCATACCCCAGGAAGCCCTCAACCTAATACGACACAAAAAACAACTTTATAGACAAATCAGACGCGACAACAACCCAGACCTAAAAAGACAATGGAATAGATTGAATGACAGAGTTAAAAGAATCATATGCGAACACCGACAAAGACAATGGGACGACACATGCAGAAGACTTAACTACAGGGAAGGGGGGAAATTCTGGCAACGCTTTAAAACGCTCACGGGACAACGACGGACAACAAACACCACATTACTAGTGGATAATGAACCGACAACAGACAAAGCAGAACAAGCAGACGCATTTCGACAAGTACTACAGCAAGTTTACTCCTTCCCACAAGACGCAAAATTTGACGACAACTTCAGACAACACGCCGAGCAACAGCTGACTATAATCCTAAACACCCCAACGACAGCAACAGAAGACGAAAACACGCTGACAGCAGAAATCACTAACGCAGAAATAATCAATGCCATATACTCAGGACGTAACACAGCTCCAGGACAAAATGACATAAGACGTATACACCTTCAAAAAGCCCCAGCCCACCTCCTGACACCCATCCTCTACCTCATCTACAACTATTGTCTCACAAATGAAACGCTACCCGCCACTTGGAAGACTAGCAAAACAATAATGATACCAAAACCTGACAAACCAAGGACTGACCCAAGATCTTACAGACCGATATCTCTACTCGACGTCATAGGGAAAACTTACGAAAGGATACTAACTGACCGCATAAAAACGTATGTAGAGCGCAACGACATCCTCCCTCTGACACAATCAGGCTTCCGACAAAATCACTCCACTAACGACCCGTTAATCAGACTGACCAACGGAATAACACAAGGCTTCAACATAGGACACTGCACGCTTGCAGTCTTCTTAGATATAGAGCGTGCCTTCGACAAGCTCTGGCATACAGGACTACTATACAAACTGAGCAAATTGGGCCTCCCGACCAAAGTTATACGACTAATACGGGCGTACATCACAAACAGGAAGTGCAAGGTACATGTCGGCGGAGCCTACTCCCAAGAATTCACACCCCAAGCAGGAGTGCCACAAGGAGGTATCCTATCCCCGCTGCTGTACGCGCTTTACACGGCTGACGTACCAACGACAACAACCCCCAAAGAAACGGTAGGACTGTATGCTGACGACACCGCCTACTGGTGCACAGACTTGAGGACGACAACCATACAACAAAAAACACAGACCTACCTACAAAGATTAGAATACTGGATGACGACATGGAGAATCCGACCAAACCCAACCAAAACCCAAATGGTTTTATTTAGACACCGACACCTGACGAAAAAACGACAACAAAACACAAATGACATACAACTGACGCTGTGGGACACACCACTAAGACTTAATGACACTGCCAGGTACCTAGGAGTGTACCTAGACAAGTACTTAAACTGGAAGACACATCTCACTTATCTGCTAAACAAGACGAGGAAAAGACAATGCCTAATCAGACAAGTACAAGGACGTTTCCATGGATGTGACGACCACACGGCGATACACACCTACAAGACGTACATCAGACCAGTGATAGAATATGCAGCAGCCCCCCTAGGAGGCTTGCACAAACCGGTAGCCGAACAACTCTACTCGACCGAAAGACGACTTTTACGCAGCATCTGTAGACTGCCAAGGCTCACGCCTAGAGACGACGTATATGACATCACAGGCGTGGAGCCGCTACAAAACAGACTGACCAAACTCAGAGCGAACTACGGTAGACACATATTAACGAAACGCCCAGACATGGAAGACATTTTGACAACAAGACCGCGAATGAACAGACGACCAAAATTTAAGTATACCCAACCAGCGTGTACAGTAGCACAAAACACCAGCCAAGAATACCCAGACCTCGCCCCCACCATGGAACCACTAACACAAGGCATCCAACTTCCCCCACACCTCACCCAAAGACACAGAAACTGACCCCAGAATATACACACAAACGCGCCTGCGCGCACACGCACACACACAAAACATACACAAGAACTGTAGACCTAAGCTACATCTAAAAAGTAGCATAGAAATAACAAATTAAACATTAAAAGTAGCATACACACCAAACTATGGTACTACTATCGTATGCACAACCTCAATGCACACCAAAGTACTCCAAGAAAACAATCATAACGGAAAATACGATATAATTTATAAAGAAACACTATATCACAACATGACTTAAAATCTTTAACACTTAAACCTCAACCTCTAACCTCATTTTATGTAACATTTTGTACCTATCTAATATCCTTGTACCTACTTTATATTTTGTTTTATTTTGTATTATTGTATTATTTTGTTTTATTTTGTATTATTGTATTATTTTATATTCCTACATTTCTATATATGCTATATCTATGTATACTCAATATGATCAAATGCACTTTGCAAGAAATATTGAATTAATAAATAAATGAATGTACGAGTTATGTACAGCAAATGGCTGAAAAGGGCAATGCAAGCCCTCAAACAGCCCGCCCATCCCCATCAGGGGTGGGAATGAAAAGTGCAAAAAAAAAAAAAAAAAAAAAAAAAAAAAAAAAAAGCGACCGAACCCAGTTCCCTCTGAGCAGCCATAGCGTACGGATCTCCGTGCCGGCACGTTCACAGGAGCTCAGTCCGTCAGTTCACCTGATGATGGCGACATGTTTGATCGACGAAATATTGTGCCCGTTGGACACTATAGACCGGCAGCATACCCGTGGATATTTTGATTATCAAATACGCCGGGAGAAACTCAAGAATCACAGTCTGTTTATTATTTCAAAAGTAATCGCCGTAACTCTTGACACACTTATCCCACGGTGAGACAAAGTTGTCAGTGCCTTCATGGAAAAATATCTGTGGCTGCCTACGGAAGCATTATTGTATCCAGGTTTGCACCTCTTCGTCCGAAGCAAATTAATAGCCGCAAATGTCTTTCTTCAGGGCTACAAAAATATGGAAATCGCAAGGGAGAGGTCGGTACTGAGTGGAGGATGTGTAAGGGCTTCCAAGCAAAACTTCTGCAGCGTACTAAAAGATGATGAGTGATTTAAGGAAGTACCGTCCTCCATCGCAAAATTACTGCAGTGCGGGCATGTCATTGTTTGCCCACAAGTAGAATACACACAGTCCCTGAGTCATGCGAGTACACATGGTTTCGCTTCGAGAAGCCAGCGACCGAGTGCTCCAGGGACGTTATTACAATCTAAACCGAATTCTTTCAAAAGATAGGGTCAGCCTGGCTATTCTCAGCAAGAAAACCGGTACTTATCATTTGTACCTGCGGCTCACAGCGAATAGAACTGGAGGGATAGGGACTGCTTACAAATGGCACACAATGCGACATCTCGGGAATTGCTTACTGGTCACCTGCCATCATCACTTGAATCATCACCCTTAATCAACAGTTACTCGTTCATCTACCTGCCAGACCTACTCTTCGGAATCTTGGCCAAGGAAGAAAACCTGACCTGCTTAAATGGCACTCTAGACCCGCCACTTCTTGCTTCGTAGAACCTGATGAGAGCAGCACGAAAAGGGATGTGACGATGGAACACGTTCTCGACCACGTGAAGAAATAACGGACTGAAAACAGCCAACGACTAATTACCATACGAACTAGCACATCATCTGCCTACGTAATTCTGAGCACATAGCTGCCTACGTAATTCTGATAACAATAAGAACTGGGTACCGCCACCTCATCTGTAGAGTCGCCCAAATCCCACCCTTAACTTCCTTCAATCTGCGGGTCCATAGAAGTCATGTCAGCACCAGTGAAGAAGTGACTCAACCACAGTGAGTGATGTTGTGAAAAACGTGAACTTAGAAGCTGCGTCATTGAGCGTGAGAAGGGATATACAGTGTACGTAATGTAATATTAATTTCTCATCGTCGGGGTTCACAGCCACGTTGAATTTTTTTGAAAGACATTATTTACTTCATTTCAGTATTGCAATTTAGGCCTATCGGCCATTATCAAATGGTATTACAAAAAAATTTGCTTCAGCAAATGTCACACTTCCAAGATCTTCCGACGTGGATACAAGTTATCATGAAAAGGCTTAGCAAAATCTTTTTCTGCACCACTTGATAATGACCCGAAGACCTAAACTGCAATAGTGAAGTGAAATAAATAATTATTAAATACCTACAGTCAACGGCGGAAGAAAGACAAACCATGGAGAAATGTTATGGAAAATGTATGTTACTCCGACTCTGTGCAGAAGAATGTAAAGTGTTGAAACGGTTATGGAAAAATCAGTTTCTCTGTTGCAGCCAGATCCTTACGAGGATGGGCGGAATAATATAGGGATGGGGTAAATGCTGCGGTTTGGAATTCCAGCAGCATGGAAAGCAGACCAGAACTGTAACCAGGTGGAAACAACCGTCTACCCACTGGGCATCGCTGTTGCTGCAGTTCAGCAGATGCCGCCCCTTTCGTACCTCTGCGCTCGCGTGCCAACGACCTGGGTATCGATCGGCATTCAGGAAGCTTTGGCAGTTTGACTGAGTGCCACACTTACAATAGCTGGACCCCGGTCATGGGCCTCCGCTGCAGAAGGTTCCTAGCTACACGGAAACACGGTTCTTCCGCAGACTCGGAGCTGGGCCGTAGTATATAAACACCAAAGTGTCGTCATCGGCACCCCAGGGCCCTACTGTGACGTACAGCCCGCACCAGTCCTCACTGTCCAGAATGAGATTTTCACTCTGCAGAGGAGTGTGCCGATTAAAACTGTGTGCCGGACCGAGACTCGAACTCGGGACCTTTGCCTTTCGCGGGCAAGTGCTCTACCAACTGAGCTACCCGAGCACGACTCACGCCCCCGTCCTCACAGCTTTACTTCTGCCAGTAGAGCACTTGCCCGCGAAAGGTAAGGGTCCCGAGTTCGAGTCTCGGTCCGGCACACAGTTTTAATCTGCCAGGAAGTTTCAGTCCTCACCGTATTTATGACGCTGCTACGTTTCCCGTCTCAATGTCCTGAAGCAGCGTCCGCTATCTGACTGCATCTGCCCAGGGTCTCCACGATTAAGGCCTAGCCGTCAGTTCCGGACCGCACAACAACGGCCGCCGCTTACCAGACGGCAGTTACTTGCTCATCCTCCGTGGTCCTACTAGGCTCCCCTGCTTAGCCCTGGCTGCCGTCTGGTTCGTCGCCGCCCACCGTATACTGCCTGCCTGCTGCAGATGCACAGATCTACGATCATGTATGATCGTAAACAAAGAGTATTGACAACAAATTGGTTCCCTACGTCGTCAGCACCTCCACCCATCTCAAGCAGGAAACCTCTCGCCCACACTTTCCCATGGCAACGACCCATTACATTTAGAGTGGTTGAAATATCTCTGATTTATTACTCAGGTGAGCTCTAATGAGTATTTTATGTTCGAAGGAACTGAATTCTCCTGACCAATCCATTCTGCTGTTACTGCTTCTGCACTGACAACACATTACTCCCCACCTCCGTCTATGGTTCAAATGGCTCTGAGCACTATGGGACTTAACATCTGAGGTCATCAATCCCCTAGAACTTAGAACTACTTAAACCTAACTAACCTAAGGACATCACACACATCCATGCCCGAGGCAGGACTCGAACCTGCGACCGTAGCGGTCGCGCGGTTCCAGACTGAAGCGCCTAGAACCGCTCGGTCACTGCGGCCGGCTTACCTCCGTCTATACTGGCGGGCCTTCATCTCGTGACATTTAGTAGTCAATTTCGCATTCGTCCCGGATTGTAGTGCAGCGGTGCAACAGCGCAGAACATAGCTGTGCGTCGGGCAGCTGCTGCAGCGCTGCTTCATGCCTGCGTATAGTCGAGGAGAGAGCGGCGCAATAGTTCGCAGGCTAGCTTGACTGCCTGGACTGCAGCCACGCATGCCGACCGATCTGTAATCTTTCTCAAACAATTTTAAAGAAATTTCTGCATAAAAAATTAGATTCTCGAGTATCTCATAGCTTTATTCGTCAGGTTCATGATGAACTGCCTATCATTTCGTTAATAGTTATTCCGATACTTAAAAATTAAGTAACCTACAGCAAGAATTTCGTGGAGTTTGCATTGAAAAATAGGGGTCGCTATGAATTTGTGTTTGGTGTACGTCAGGTCATATGCTTCTGCCAATGAAATGTAGCTAACATACAGAATTGTTCTTTAAATTTAGAAAAATATCACTTTCGCCAATCGCGAGAAAACTGATCGTATGTAAAGCACTTCGCCCCGAATTCGAGAGCCAGTGTAGAAGTCAGAATGAGGTACTTGTAACATTCCTCAAAACTCAAACTTTTGAGATATCGAAACAAGAGTATTGAAAAAGACAGTACACAAAGCGAAGAATATTTTGCCATATGATTAATAGTCGAAACTTCCTTATCTAACCGATATTCAAGCTACTACAGATTTTTCCACTGAAATAACGTCATTTTTAAGGGCCATCGATATCTGATAAAACGAGAATTGTTACATGTTCCTAGAAACCGGATGAAGTTTTCGAGACATGGCTCTGACATTCACCATAAGATTCACAACCGCTGCAAGTATTGTGGAATCAACTACAAAAATGCTGTGGGATTGCTTCCAGCCACTCCACGTAACTCCGTCCGAACTGACAACGAAGGTCCAACGCTACCGACCGGCCGCTGTGTCATCCTCAGCCCACAGACATCACTGGATGCGGATATGGAGGGGCATGTGGTCAGCACACCGTTCTCCCTGATGTATGTCTGTTTTCGAGACTGGTTCCGCTACTTCTCAATGAAGTAGCTCCTCAGTTTGCCTCGCAAGGGCTGAGTGCACTCCGCGGGCCAACAGGGTTTGGCAGACCGGATGCTCTTCCAAACCCGACAGCGCTTAACTTCGGTGATCTGACGGGAACCGGTGTTTACCATTGCGGAAAGGCCGTTGGCTAGCCGCGCCACATGCGAGTGTCTTTTTTTAGATACTATGCATGATTTTTATAACATACAGAACTTTCCAACTGCAGCTGGTGATGCTGACAGGAAACACGTTCGTCTAAAACGCCCAGAAAATTCTGGGACAATCTTTTATACTTATAAAGATTTTCATTCAATCGTACTACAAGCAGTTGCAGATCCTCAGGGTTAGTTCATTGTAATGGATGTCGGAGAATTTGGGAAGGAAAGGGAAGGTGCTAGATTTTATTCTTCTAGTGTATTTTGCTTGATGCAAGAAGGGCAGCTTAATACACCGACACTCTCTCTACTACCAAATACATATGCTGTGTCGCTTTTTATATTCATTGGAGATTAGGCATACCCATCGTTGAGGCATTTTATCAGATATTATGGTCAATGTGTTTTAAATGCGTGGAATGAATATTTCAACAAAAGCTTTTCCAGAGCATGACGATTAATAGAACGTGTTTTTGGAGTAATGTGCGGTTAAGTGGAGCATATTTTGGAACCCAAAACATACTTCACCGGAATTTGCTGACAATATTTTGAAATGCACATCTCCTTCACAACACTGTCATTGAACTACAAGGATCTCTGAGTGCCTGTGAGCAACACACAGCAGACATAGAGCGTTCTACGCAAGACATTTGTCATAGAGGGCGAAACTTTAAGAGAGCCTCAAATGAAGGCGTCCAAATGAGACAGTTTTGAAAGCTCTTTCTCACAAAATAAAACACGATTTGCATGTGCACTCAGTTATGCTACTTCAGTTTTATTATCGTCTCTCATTTTAAGACAATGAAATGAGATACAAGATTGGTTGGTTTTTTGGGGGGAAGAGACCAAACAGCGAGGTCATCGGTCTCATCGGATTAGGGAAGGACTAGGAAGGAAGTCGGCCGTGCCCTTTCAGAGGAACCATCCCGGCATTTGCCTGGAGCGATTTAGGGAAATCACGGAAAACCTAAATCAGGATGGCCGAACGCGGGATTGAACCGTCGTCCTCCCGAATGCGAGTCCAGTATGCTAACCACTGCGCCACCTCGCTCGGTCGATACAAGATTACCTAAACGCATAATGTACTTATAGTCTGTAATTCTGCTGCCACGCCGCTCGGGATTAGCCGAGCGGTTTGTGGTGTTGCAGTCATGGACTGTGCGGCTGGTCCCGGCAGAGGTTCGAGTCCTCCCTCGAGCATGTGTGCACGTGTGTCAGTCCTTAGGATAATTTAGGATAAGTAGTGTATAAGCTTGGGGGCTAATGACCTTAGCAGTTAAGTACCATAAGATTTCACACACATTTTTTTCTGCTGCCACGTTATCCTACAACTTGTCTAAAATGAATCAGTTGTGATGATAGCTGTTTGGGTGGTTCAAACAACAATGAAGGATGCCAACTACAGAACCAGCTGCTATCAAAAATTCCTCTGATAGCATTTTGTCAGCAGTACAACAAAAGAAACACAAGCGCTAGCAACAGTACTGACGCTGCTACCCACAGCGACAGCCGAATACTGCCGGCGCTGCCCGGCCGCAGCCAGTGCCACTACCGCTCTGGTCGCCTCTCTCAGAAACGAACATGTTTGATTCGCTTTGCGCCGCTCTGCTTGCAGGGCCACTATAAGCACCCGCACTGAGCAACACTTGTTTGTTTCACCAGCGCTGCTCTGCTCTGGTCGCAGCGCTACACTGTTCTGGTCATTCAGCGCCGCTCCACTTTAACTGCAGCATTACCTTGGGGTATTCGAATACCTTTGATCAGTGTACGTACTCAGAACTTCACGTTACCACCGATGACCAACGCCCTTACTTCCCGAAACTCGATTTACAAATCACGAGAAGCCCATGAGACAACGACAACTGACGTTAACACACTGGACAAGAACTAACCTGTTGCTATCAGCAGTTTCAGCTGCCTCCAGCTACCGTATCGCGGTCAAACTGTTTCTCTTTGAAGTGATTGTCAATTTTATTTCGCGATTTAAATCTTTATTTATTTTTAAACTTCTGTTTAACTCTATGAGAAATGTTCCTCACAGGACACTCACATATGATTCGTTATATGTTTTATCACGTAATGAGACGCAGCATGGTTTTTCACAGTTTTGGAGTTCTGTATTTCCCATAAGAGCCTGCAAGATGCTTTGAAAGGTGATAAACAGTCTTTAATTTTATAACTTAATCATCTGGAAGATGTGCTGAAACTTCACCATTCGCATTGAAATAGCAGACACTTTTTTATATATTTTTATTGACGCCAACACCCGTTTCCGGCTTTCACCTACGTTCAGTTGGCGTAATACGTATCTGAATCTTCAGTAAGCCGTTAATACATCGACAAGAAATTAGATGCTGCTGCTAACCTGTGCTGGTACTCCATTTCGCGAGTCGTAACTTTACGATATATTGCTGATTAGGTGTAGTTACTTTCTACTCGGTTTGCTTTTCCTCCCACCTCCGTTTTTACAGATGTTTTACAAACACTCTTCCACTTCTACGCTGCTCAAAAAACGGCGCAGTATTTTTGAAGATCAAATATGTATTACGCCAACTAATGATAGATGAAAGTCCGAAACGCGAACTGACATACGTAAAAATACATAACAATTGGTTGATTGCTGTATTTTTTAACATAATATAAGTCACAGCCACTGAGCTCAACAACCAGTGAAATGGATAAATTATACCCGCTCGAGTGTAAGCTAGTAATGCTTTGGCCTGACTGCACCTAAGTGAATTTAAAATGAAATGCACTAAATAAATCGCAACTGACCTATGACTAACTTTCAGAACAATACATACAGTCTCTCTCACGCATCTTATGTGAGTAAGAAGTAGGAGTCGTCGAACTGTTCACACTGCAGAAGTCATCATAACTATAGCTAGGGATCACGACCATTACACGAAGAACGAACTGAGTTATTTACTGTAGAATCATAATTCATCATTAAGATAAAACAAGATCAGAACTGTTAAAAACCAAACATCACAAAGTACATGCACACCATACCCAATTTGACATAAAAAACATAAAAGTGATACCACGGTTACTTACCACCGGATGGTCTTGGCAAGTGAACTCGTCGACGGCCTGAAATTGAAGGAAAATTATTATTAGAAAGGTGTCGATAATATGTCCATAACATACTGAGATCGAAGCAGACTGGATAAAAGTTGAATCTCCATCTTGCTTGCAACTAATTTTAAATTGAGAATCTATACATTATTACTATGAGCACATTAGTACAGTTAAGTGAGTACGAAAAACTAGCAGACATTCATGCACGCAAAAGTAGTACTAGTCCTGAGGCAATTGTTCCAACTGCCGTCACTGTTTATGTCACTTCTACACTCGCTGTACTCACCCCGCCCCTCTCTCCCCGCAAAGCACGTCCCCCATCCACCCTCGTCTCCCTCCTCCCCCACCAATATCAATTTCTGTAAACATAACAGGAAAAAATTAAAGATTACAGAACCAGCCGATTTATGCTTAGTTATGAATCCAAATTGTCAGAAAGAGCTAAATCTCCAGTTAGAAAATCAGTACTTCAGTTAAAAATCGATTCTGCTAATTTTAAAAAGGCGGCGCAAGTAAATTCAAATTTAAACTATGTTGCACCACATTAATATTTGTGTGGGATTTCTCAATCTGATTTAAAACGTCGGTAAGTCCTTGAAAATGGGAGCAGCTTAGTCAAACTCGTTTCATCATTTTTGCTTGGGGAAAATACAAGTTTTCTCAACATGTTTTTACGTATTTCACTGCCTCTCTTTCATATAATGAACTCTTGCACTCCAGGAGACGTTAAATTATACCCTAAATACGGCTAATCGGCTAATTTAAAAGCTCATTTAATTCTGTATGTTTACAGTTTCTTTGCAAATGTATCATTACTCGATACCTCACATGATGAAATCCTAATAACAATGTTTTTGACAGTTTCTAGTTTACTCACAACTTTACTCAGTTTCTCACCACTAACGTACTCTTTTGTGTAGTATATAGGACATGAATATAAAGTACCACGCCAAGAAAAATTACTAAATGTTTTGTTTTATAGTCGCAATACATGAAGCTATAATCATCTGCGTATGTATTTTTGTACGACTACGCATCCGTTCGGCGGAAGATCATGAGTTTAGTGTACGAACACTGTCATCCTGCTGGAAAGTATGAGAGATTTTCATGATAGAAAAATTAATGGCTTGCATATTATGGAACCATTTACGAATGCTGTCAATGACACTTGGCGTGCAGTTTGCAACTTGATGTGCCGACGAATGAACTTCCAGCATCTTCGTACTCCACTTCCAGTAGCTCGCAATATTATTTCAATCAGTTGCCTTCACTCTAAATCTTTTATTCAAACCAGCTACTGCATTCCCAAAAATCACGACACAGACCTTGGTGAACTTTGAGCGACAGCGGTGAGATAATGATAAAATCATTACAGTAGCCATAGCTGTGATAAGCGTTCTGTATCTCTGCATGCAAACCAATTGTACAAGAATGCTAGTATCCTCTAGATCTTAATCTTTATCCTCACCACAGTCACAAACCGCCATGTCAGGTTTATAGCGAATGATATGTTGACAGTAACTGTACGCTAAATCCAACAACCTCCGCCCGCAATCCTGTATGACACTGTTGCAGTACACGAGGACAGACTTTTTTTAAATGGAACAGATACGACACACTACCATGTGGAGCAATGGACGTTACGTAGAGCTTAGTTGAATATGTATTCAGACTTAAATGTTGATTTCCTGTGTGTTTCCCAATGTTATGAGAGCTATAATACTGAATCCCTTCAAATGGTTCAAATGGCTCGGAGCACTATGGGACTTAACATCTGTGGTCATCAGTCCCCTAGAACTTAGAACTACTTAAACTAAACGAACATAAGGACATCACACACATCCATGCCCGAGTCAGGATTCGAACCTGCGACCGTAGCAGTCGCACGGTTCCGGACTGAGCGCCTAGAACCGCTAGACCACCGCGGCCGGCTGAATCCCTTGACAGCTCGTCTATTTTTTATACATTTAAATGTGGAATATCATTCCGAGCATACAAATTAATATTTTCATGGTAATAACTAGAGACCAGATTATATGCATTTCCTTATTTGGCTCCTTTTCACCGGTTATTGCATATTTTAACTAAAGACTAGTGACGATGCCTATTTTCGCTCTATGTTTAGAATATTTTAAAAATTTAGACGGGCGGTCTCTAGCTCGATCTAGTTTTGATGTCTCACAGACTGCCCGCGACCTAGAACTGCGTGCAGTCGCTAACCGAGATGCCAGTGCCTAGTGAAATCATTACAGGAGAGGAACAGGAACGGATAGACAGAGTAAATGCTCCCGCGCCCGCGCCTCGTGTTAATCCCCTCGGCTGTCATACAGTGCACGTCTGCAACAATTAAATTAAACTACGCAAGTGTTTGGTCGCACGTCCATTGTTTCAGTTTAGCTTTCCATTTACTTGTACACAGTTGAACGTGTTTACGACGTGTAGTGTGTAACGTGTTGTGCGCCATGCCGCCCGAAAAAAAGAAACATCGTTTGGTGGATAGATGACCATCCTAGAACATTTACGTATGACGGTATTGTTTGATTTTGTCGAGTTTGTGAGAAAAACGTTGCGTGCAACAACAACAAAGTTTCAAGAAGACCAGCATGTGAAACTAAGTGTTATTATCGCTGGAATGCAGAAGAAAGGACCACGACAACAACTTCTGACAACAGCAAGTTGCAGTAGCAGCGATTTGTCCAAAGGTAACCAAAAAAGTCTGTTTAACACGGATCTATGTGAAACATTCATTGCAAGCAATATTTCTCTTCACAAACTTACAAACCCTATCCTCAAAGACGTCCTGCGAAAAAATTGCTTAAATCAAAATATACCAGATGAATCAACATTGCATAAAAATTACATACCGACAATTTACGTAAATGTTCTGGAAGAAATACGCAATGAACTCAAGGACAGCATTATATGGATTTCAGTTGACGAAACTGCAGACACTTGCGGCCGTTACATTGCAAATTTAATTGGTTGGTTGGTTTGGGGAAGGAGACCAGACAGTGTGGTCATCGGTCTCATCGGATTAGGGAAGGATTGGGAAGGAAGTCGGCCGTGCCCTTTCAGAGGAACCATCCCAGCATTTGCCTGGAGTGATTTAGGGAAATCACGGAAAACCTAAATCAGGATGGCCGGACGCGGGATTGAACCATCGTCCTCCCGAATGCGAGTCCAGTGTCTAACCACTGCGCCACCCCGCTCGGTGCAAATTTAATTGTTGGTACTTTAAAAGAAGAGCCTTCTTCTTCCTATTTAACGGCCTGCACAGAAATTTAAAAAGGATATCATTCTACGATCGCCAGATCTGTGAATATGGGTATTAGAAAAATATTTCCAATATCTTTTGCAAATGAAAGGTGTTTGTGTTTATTCCAGGTGGTGCTTCCTGTATGATCAAAGCAGCAAAAGATGTCCGAGTATTTTATCCCTATTTTATTCATGTGACGTGCTTTGCTCATCGAGTACAGCGCCTTGCTGAAGCGGTACGTCCCACGTTTTTGAATGTAAATAAACTGATTTCATCCACAAAGGAAATGTTTCTAAAGGCTCTTGCTCGCATCAAGACCTACAAAGAAAAACTACCAAATGTGCCTTTACCTCCCGAACCAGTGGTAACTCGGTGGGGTACGTGGGTCGAAGCTGTGTTGTTTTACAATGAACATTTCGAGGCCATTGGAGGGGTAGTAAACGTCATCGATAGTGCAGAGGCTGTAGCAGTTTGCCAGTGCAAGGAAGCTTTTAATGATTCCTGTATTAAAAAAGACATCGCTGTGATTAGCACTCATTTTTCACATATACCTGCAAATATTGAAAAGCTTGAAACTCAAGGTTTGGCGTTGAATGAATTTATTCAGTTAATAAATAAAATTATTCTAGTGAATTCCTCATTGCCAGAGGTATTCCCAAGAAACCTTAAAGAAAAGTTCGAAAACATTTTAAACAATAATCCCCGGTGCCAATTTGATAGTTTTATTAATGGAACGGTGAACTCTTACCAAAAACAGTAAGTGCCAACATAGCACCCAAATTCAAATACTGCCCAGTTACCTCAGCTGATTTAGAACGGTCCTTTTCTGCTAGTACTTGGTCGTTTATGTTTACAATAGTAGAGAAATGTAAAATAAATTGTAAATAGTGCTTTGGTCCAATAGTATTAATTGAAAGTTAATGCTGTTCAAAAAAATTCATCATTCTTTGTTGTTTTTCAAATAAAATATTACGGAGTTTTTGATCGTGCTCCTCTATGTACGATATATCTCGAAGATGGTCCTGTACATATTGATTGTTTCGCTGCGACTCCTTCACATCGTATCCGCTTGTTACCGACAACAATAGAAGGAACAATTCTTGAAACACGGTTTGCGTCCCCATTTTGCCAGTTTTTAGAAAATTATCCCAAAAATGCACCCTTCCTAACCTCTACCAGAAAGTATTCAGAACATTATATTAGCGTTCTAAATGCACCGATTTTTCGCGTGGCCGGTGCTCTTCCTAGTAATTGATATGCATAGGTTATACTCTGAGATGATATGTACGCAGTAACTGCCTTGCTTTTTATTATTATTATTATTATTATTATTTGATCTTGCGTATTTTGACACTTTCCATGCACTTCTTAAACATTTTTCACGCATATTTGCATGCATATTTTAAAGTTTTTAAGATGCATATAATCCGGTCTCTAGTGATAACAGAAGAACGTTACAACAAACTCCCTCTGAGCGTACCTTCCCTTACGAGTGATGCAGTAAGGTCTCACTTGAACGCTGTTAAAAAATATGGGCGGTTATCGTGCTATCAGACTGCAATGTGGCAGCGCTATTTTATTCCAGAATGTAATTTTTGTGACAGCTTAAGATTAATAAAAATTGAATTTTGTGTCCGACATTGTGCAGCTGAAATTGTGAGGTGAAAACTGCAGTCCGCATCACAATCAGCCAATGGTTTGGATCACATTCACTTTTAAAGGCAGCGAAGCAGCGGAATTGTAAAATTCAGAGACGAACAAGGGAGCTATAGTCTGTGTGAAGGGAAAACAGTTTGGTTGAGACAGATGGAAGCGTCCATGTCCCCGAAGCCGGCACCATACAACACAGTGCGTAAAGAATTGTAATATTTGGAAGATAAGTGGACGTAATAAAATTTTTATAATGATAGATTCGATAAGGAATAAGCATTCGTCACATACTGGGCAAGTGAAATTGTTCAGTTTGTGTTATCTAAAAAACTGATGTATATGACATCACGGACGTTAGAAAGTTAATTTAAAGTAGTATCAGCCCCTTGTTCACAGCAGATCGTGACGGAGATCGACCGACAGCCGATTTATGTAACCAGTGTCCGTCTGATCTCAGAGGTGAAGTAAGCTGTGGTAGAAGTTCCCTTATGTTTGGTAAGTAAAATATGTCAAATCATGTAGGAAGTTACTTTAGATATTATGAACAAATGTTTAAATTGTATGGTAACATTTCTTCCAGGCTGAGATGTGGTTAGACAATAATTAATGCACCTTCGCCACTCCCCTGCGTCTTTTCTCGCTACTGTGAGAAGTGAGTATTTAACTCTCACCTTTGTGTTTAATTCTCCATGGGTTTTGCGAATTCTCAGAGGATGCGTTGGGAAGACGATTACTCTTAACTGATGGCTCCCGTGCAGACTGGTGTTGATCAGAAGTTACTTTGAGCTATATGTGAAACTTTAGTATACCAACATAATTGGAGAACAAAATAGAATCTGTTTTTACTAGACTAGTCTACTTCTTTATGGGGCTAACCAACGTCTTCACTTCTCCATGAGTTACCTCAAATTAAATAGATGTGCAACCAGAAGGAGCACAGAGTGGGACGAACTCGTGCAGTAAAAGATAGGTGAGTTTTGCAGGCCACTTTGTCGCTTAGCTCGTAGCCACTTCCACCGACCCAAGTGAGTGTGATCCATAGTGATCTTCGTTGGTAATTCCTCCGGCGTGTATCCTCTTTCACTCCAAGTTTACTTCCATTTATCACTGACTCTTGCATTTTTCTAACTGAATTTATTCCATTTTATCATCATATAGGTTTTAATCGGGGCCGTTGGCAAAGTGGCAGAGCATTTAGAAAGCGATTAATTCCGTCTGTATTTTACTTTAAAGCTGAATAAATCTACTCAGAAACTTGCATTAATTAACAGTGTATCCAAGAACGAAAGCCCATACGCCTCTGTACCAACGGAAAAGTGCTTTTTTCCTTTTTTTTTTTTGCCACGCCGGTAAGTCAAGGAGAACAAATGGTGCTATACGACAGCGCTGTCAACAACTATATGGTAGAATGCACTTTTCTCATATTTTAAAAGACTTCTTTTAGTCATGTAAAACACATAGCAAATTTTAATGCGTACCTTCTTATGTAAGGGATCCTTCACTTAGAAAAATTGATTTGTGTGCTTTTAATCCTGCTGCTAATACTATGTGAGCTCTAGGAGGCTTATGCTGTCGAGTAATTACGAAATGTACACCTACAAATACTCACTCATTCACTGGGCATCCTCAGCTTCCTATACAGCGATGTATTTCACGACACATTTCAGTGCAGAAGTCACTGGAGTGTGCCAGTGACTCAGTTTCCTTGTCTAAAAATACTGCAGTATATGTGGGTGAGGTGCACAAGCTTTAAATACAAAAGAGATAAGTTGATGGATACGGTGGAATTGCATTCAGCATACTGTTTCCCACTGGAGAGACTTCTCAGCAAAAGGTTGGTTACGACAGCTTAGTACGGCTCAAGAATGAGGCTAAGGCGCACACGTTTGTGATCACTGAACCTCTGGGCAGTTAAAGAATTTCTGTGCTAGAAAAACATATTCTTTCGCAAAGCTAACGCCTCGCTGAAAAACATAACGGGCACGCTACTCTCACGCAGGTGTGCAACCACCCTGCGCCCCCTTTAGGCCACGCCAGTGTGATAGCCTCACAGAGATACGCTGTGAGTCGTCATTCTGGCGCCGAAGGGGAACTCCGCAGGGAATTCAAGACCGTGAGAACATTTACGAGACACATGACTGGGCAAGTCCACAACAGCTGGCCACAAGTAACTGACTTTAAAGGGCTTTTGAGATAGCCCAGCCAAAGTTTGGCACACTGTGACGAATAAACAGGAGGCACCATATACCGGCAGGCACCGATACGACGCCAGCCAATAAGCTGAGATTATGAAAGTTGGGCGCAGTGGAAGCACAAGAGGGAGTTAATGTGGACCAAGAATGTCGGGCAATGGAGTGTTAGATAACTCCGTACCGTGACAATCTCGAAACATGTCACAGTTAGGACACACCCCCGTAGTACACCACAGTCAGTACCCCACAGCCAAGACCTGGTCTTCACTTGCACTTTATGTTGATCAAATTCCATGATGATTCCAGTCTAAGTTGGACTTCTATCTATTTCCACGAGAATTCCACGTCGTTTTCGTTTCTAATGCAAGTAACTCAACTCTGAATCTGATGCTGCTATTGCAGTCTCTGTTCAGAGGTAACTCGAGTCCTGACTCTGCTGCTAACTAGTCATTCTTATGACCACTCTCATTCAGTTCAGTTCCGGTTCCTTTGGCGACACTTCTGCAAATCTGCTCCATTCTTAACTCCACTACATTCCACCATACGCTAATTCCAGTTCCTTTACTTCAGAGACGACATTCCGACCCTCAACTCAAGTTCCATCTTGATGTCAAAATACGAGTTAATAACTGCCTCAATTAATTGTAAGCCTACCAGCCGGCTAAATGAGTGGCAAGGAATCCCGGCCAAGTAGCACCTGCCGACAGATAACGGTCTTCATGTACTTTAGTCTCTCACAAGGACGAAAGCGTTCAGCTGCCGACAGCCGTCGGCCATTCACCAAGCGCCGATCGATCGCCCAGATAGAAGTGAGACAGAAACCCACCACCCGCGCCGCTGCACGTCGCCGCCCGCTGCTCGGAAATTATCCGCTGTTGGCAGCCGATACAAGATATAGTTGGGATCAAACTACCAAGCTAACTCGCCACAGAGCCCATAGCGTCCCACAAACGCCTTCATTCTGCCGTATCAGCGATGTCAAAGCGCCCTGACATGCAACAAATGGTTCAAATGGCTCTGAGCACTATGGGACTTAACTTCTGAGATCATCAGTCCCCTAGAACTTAGAACTACTTAAACATAACTAACCTAAGGACACCACACACATCCATGCCCGAGGCAGGATTCGAATCTGCGACTGTAGCGGTCGCGTTGTTCCAGACTGTGGCGCCTAGAACCACTCGGCCACCCCGGCCGGCGACATTCAACACCTTTTATGTATTTTATAATACTCCTTGCTTTACTATATGTTTCATATTACTATCCCTCTTCACCTCTTAGTTATTCAGATGTATTATTCCCCATATCCCTGACTAGAAGTCTTATTTGAACGAAAAGGTGACGTTTGGTTATATTAATGACGATCAAGCCTGGCGTCCAGAAAAAAAAGGAAATTCATCAGTGATTCCCCACTTTCTGTGAAATTCTGATTTGCCACACTGCACTGTATGGTACGACCCTAGCAACGTTATCACATTAGAGCACTACATACACACTCAACATGTAGAGAGCCTTGAATTAGAAGCTATCATCAGAATACTATACGCCTGTACGTGAATGGCAGATACATACGTGACTAAATATACAGACGATAAGAAGCTGATAGCCAACATTCCGCACAGTCTATCGAAATGTTATAAAACTTTCCCTGGTTGATTTCACTGAGAAATAAACTTCATACTACGCACCAGAACATGCACTACCTGTCGAGGCTGGACAAAAATACGGAAACAGCAAACAGCTCACAACCATGTCTAATACGGTGTAGGTCAAACGGTGACATTCAAAACAGTTTAGAGTCGTCTCGAAATCGATAAATATAGGCTCTGTACGGGTTTCAAGGCCATCTTGTACCATACTTCCTGCGAGACAGAGGCAAGTTCAGGTAACGATGATGGCGGTGCATTGCGATAATTCACTCTTCTCTCCGAAGTAGTCCACAAAGGTTCAATAATATTGAAATATGACGACTGTGGTGACCAGGGAAGATGAGACACGTCAGCATTGAACTCACAAAACCGGTACGGGACGATGCGAGTTGTACTAACAGAGACCCTGTCGTCTTGGAACATCAAAATTGGGGAACAAACGTTAAACCATGGGATGAACCTGATCAGCCAGAGATGTCATACAATCCTTGGCAGTAATGTATTGAAGTGTAACCATGGGACATATGGAAGTACTGCAATATGGCTGCCCAAATCACGACAGAGATTCCGTTAAGTTTCACTCTTACGATGTAAACCCGGCCAAAAGTTGGAAACTGCAAGAGACACGACTCATTCCACCAAATTACATTCTTCCACTGCTCCATAGTCCACGTTTTATGACTACGGCGCCACGTTTACTTGTTATGGGCATATGCATCACTGATGAGTGCTTTTGGAATTCTGGCCTGCCCTGCATTTTCCTTCTTATGGAGATCTGTTCGTATTGTTTCGTGCTAATTGGTTACCGATTGCGGCAATCAGTTCTGCAGTGCCTTTTGCAGTTATTTTCACCTAAATTTTCTTCGTAATTCTCTTCAATGACCTCCCGTCACGATCACTCGACACACACTTTCGTCTGCGATGTGACTTTGTGGATTGTGTTCTTTCGCTTTCCCCGTATGCGATATAAATGTCGGATACGGTGCCGCTTGAAACACCAAACACTTCAGCTACCTTGGTTACGGGTCCACCCAACATATTAGCACCAAAAATTTGACCACGTTCGAACTCATTTGGTTCCAGCATAATGCAGTCACCATTACACAGAACAGTGTTCTGACCATGATTGACGCTTGCAACGAATTGAGGATATTGCACGGGTGTCGTTCGTGGTCAAACACAAAAGAGCAACTGGCAGGCTTCGGCTAGCATCTGTATTTATGTCTAAGCATCTATTTCTCGTGGTATTCTCATATTATTTTCCCATCCCTGTACTTCTATGTAACATCTCACCATTAGATGTACTCATACACTTAATGAATGGTGGTGAGTGTACGAGATTCTACTGCCGGCTGCATATTCACTAGTGTCTCAGAAAGAACAAAGAGTTAAGAAAACTGAAATAGGTCACCAAAAATGAGATGGGTTCGGATGGCCATGTGGTATGTGTAAGCATACTGTCCAGAATCGGCACTGACATCCTCACAACACGGTAAGCTAAGTATGGGACATGTGTTTTGTTCTGCACCTCTAATAACAACTATTCCGAAGGCACTGAAGTGTAATGACTAATCACGATACGACCCTAAAGTAAGTGCATTAAATATAGTAGTACAAGGCGTGGGACATTCGTTATCATCCCCGATCTTAGGGGCAGCACTGTTGGTTATTCTTGCAATGGAACGCAAACTCACTTTTCCTCGCTAAGTGTAGTCAAGTATTATCTATTACCAAGAACATTTTACGCTTAATGATTACTAGAATGCATTATCACAGTCCTCTCACAACCTGTTAAGGATGAAGAAGTAGCGTCATGGGTGCTGCGCACAGTGCATTACTTTCAGGTACTAAGAAAAGTGTGTATAGAAACTGAATACATGTACAGGGATCATTCATAAGCAGACTACTGTGTGGTCATAAAATATTTGTTTTCGACTTTTTTTATCTCCCAGTTCGTTGATAGTTGGTAAGAATCTTCTGAATTCATTTCAACGGTTGAGAACTAGTTAGTATAATTCAGTGAGTATGTGCTACTAGATAAGCCCTCTAGACCAGGTGTTCCCAAACGTTTTCCGTTGTGCCACACTCCTGAAACATACATTATTGTGCCTTCCCCCATCAATTTTCTTTCCTTTCTCCATACTTCTCATACTTCGCACAGAACCGGCCTACAATATGTATTTACTTTTATCTGTTTATTGGAGCTATCTGTTAGAACTACAGTAATCCTGAATATAATTAGACAATGTCTTCCGAGCACATTACAGTTATTTTTTTTTAAATTACCGTATTATTATTCAAAGGCGGAAAAGTTAACAATTACAATTAGTTTACAAACAACCACGGCAGCGTGTGTGGTTACTGGATCCCAGAAAATATGTGGATTTCACGACATATTTTTTAAAAAACAATTGATTTGTTTCTTACAGTTTAACTATTTATATTTAGATTGCTTTTAATTCATTTCTAATGTTTTAATAGCTGGAACATTGCGATATACAAATTATAGTAGCTCAAAAGTCAACATTTAAAAGTTCATTTAAAAAAATATATATTCACACTGATCATCAAAATAGTAAAATAAACAATACGAAAATTGCACGCTGGATTTTTTTACTGCCTTTCGGGACGTTCCCATACAGCCACCACAATAGTGGAATGGCAATTATGACGATGCTGACGTAAGGATAATACAACGCACAGTCCGAAAGCGGAGAAAATCTCCGACCCATCCGGGAGTCGAACGCAGGCTCCTTCGGTAGCACTCCACCGGGCTGTCCGCGCAGCTCCTTAAGCGGACCTGGTTGGGTCTTTGAAACCGCAACTCGCAGATCACTCTCAAGATGCTGCGGAGACCGATTTTTCGTGTTGATTAATCCCATTGTGGAAAATGTTGGCTCCCACAAGTAAGTTGCCTTCTTGGTAAATTTGGAAATTCATTCCCAGTCTGCACACAAAAATTTTCAGGGGCTTCGATTTAAATTCACTTAGAAGTTCTGCTAGCTCCTCGTACTCTACTGTCTACAATAGGTCTTGCAAACGTATAGGATGGGACTGTGGACCTAGTCATACTAAAACGAAGGTTCTGGACATTTATCCTACATTTGTTGAAGAAGATTTTCGAGATGTACTACGCCAGTTCTACTAATTTTATCTACATCCAGCTCATTTTCCTTCACGAAAACATTCACAGAAGAAAACATCTTGCAGTCATCCTTCTCAATCTGGGTTTTCCAAAGTCCAAGTTGTGTAAAAAACGTCGGCTAAGTTGCACATTATTAGAAGCCAACTTTCATCCAGAAACATAGCCTTGAGTGTAGGACTGCTATTCAATAGGGAAAGAGACGGTCATCCTCCAGCTTCACAACGCGACGAAGTATCTTACCTCGAACAACCAACGTATCTCAGTGGAAAGCATGGAATGGAAAATAGCCTACAGTTCAAATCTCGTGCTTTCAAGAAATTTACTACAATGACAGCATCGCTGAGAACTTTACTGACTTCCGGTTGTACATTTTAGAAGCTAATGCCTCCCTGTGTACCACACAATGTGTGAATTTTACAGAAGGAGAAACAACACATGAATCGTTTTTAGTTCCAATAAATTCTATCGCCCTATTGGTACATAAACCAACACAATTTATCCATGACAAATTGTTGTCAATAAAAATGGAATTCAAAAGGAAGAAAACATCATCGTCTCCAGCCCTCTCTTCCAGAGCTTTGCAAAACAGAAAAGGCCTTGCGCATTTTATTTTTATAACAGTAGCTTTCAAACACAAAAAGCTAGGAAAGATTTCCGATATCAGTACTGGCCTCAAGTTGTAGGGCGAATTTTGGGCTGTCATGAAGACGTGGTAGCAATTGATTTTTTAAATCAGTGGCTACTGCATCAGTAGCACGAGCCACGGTAACATGTGAGAGTAGAATCGACTTCAAGAACAGCGCCAAAACTTTCTCCATGCATGATTTCACACGTCTTGACGACTGCGGGAAGAAGTAATTCTTCACCAATAATTTGTGGTAATTCCGATTTTGCAACTAAGTATGGAAGCTCTTAAGACTTTCTTAGAAAATGGTACTTGTTTTTGAAGAATCTGACATTTCATTTTACTTGTTGCTCATGAATCTAGAAAAATTTGGTGGTTTATTTACATGTCCTGGATGATTTGTCAGCAGTTGCAGCTTTAGCTTTATAGGCTTCGAGCTATCCTCAACTCAAATCTCCAAACAAAGAATCCATTGTGGTCGTACCTCATTATTCAAAAGAATACTGGTGAAGACTAATGTCAGATAATCCGTACATATTATAACAGTGGATGTAAATATGTAAAAGTACTATCTATGTTCCACATCTCGCCTTAAACCACTGGATCGACTTTAACCAAATTTGGTACACATATCACTTACTGTCTGGAAAGAACCACTATTGGGGGTAAAAACCATCTATATCTCAAAGGAGTGGGTTTTAGGGTTAAAAAGAAGCGTAGCTCGTGACGCGCAAGTAGTCAGAATATACTCAACATCCAGTATTGGCGAATGAGAGCATTTAGTGACTTGCACCCAAGTTTACGCGTAATTTCAAACCTTCATGAGACTTTTTCTCGGTGAAACCCTCACCAAATCGTGAGAGGAAAGAAAGTTCATCGCTTACTCTGTTTTCGGTGTTCAGGCAGTAAAACTGTCGCAACAGATGACCTTGTAATTCATTACTTCTTCACAACCAACTCTACTCGCAACACATTTTGCGGACATGGTTCATTCATTCCACTGAATGTACATGCAAAAGTATATAACTGTATGCTACAATGTTCACGAGATACGACGTCGTAAACACTGGCATACATGAAAAAGGAACTGCACGGCGAAATGCGCTAGAGGTACAGCTGAAACATGCGTTCAAAGCGGTGTGAAATATGTTAAATATATGTGAGGTGTAGGTACGTGGGAAAAGCTCTTCCTAAAGCCCTGAATCGACTTCAACCACATTTGGTCACATATTACATACGATCTGGGAAGAAATAGTTAGGTACAGGAACCAGCAACCTCCTATTAGCGTAGGGTGATGTTCAAGAGGAGAGTAGAAGAGGAAATGTTCATACAGAAACTCGGAAGGAGAAGATGGACAGAGAAGGGGTGGAAGGAGCTTAACAGAGAAAGAAAGTGGAAGTGACGGACAGAGAGAGGGGTGGAGAGATGGACTTAGAGAGCAGGGAGAAGGAGATAGTCAGAGAGAGGAGGGGGAGGAAATGGACACAGAAAGGGAACAGGAGGAGATGAACTGAGTGACGGGGTGGAGGAGATCGATAGGGGAAGGAGGACAATGAGATGGATAGAGGGAGAGGGAGGAAGAGACAGACAGAGAGATGGCGGAGGAGGAGAAGTGAGAGGGGGAGAAGTGGGAGGATCAAATGGACAGAGAGAGGAGGAGGAGATGGACAGATGAGGAAATAGTACCTGGCCAGAGGAGGGGGGGAGAAATATATAGGCAGAGAAAGGGGGAGGACCAGATGAACAGAGAGAGAGGGAGGAGCAGGTTGACAGAGAGAATGGCAGGAGGAGACGGAAAGAGAGTAGTGGGGTGGAGGAAGTGGACAGAGAGTGCGAAGAAGAGGAGGTGGACGGACAGGGGCTGGAGGAGCATTATCATGAGAGAGGTGAGTGACGAAATGGACGGAGAAAGTAAATATAAGGAGAGAGCCGTAGAGAAGGTGAGGATGAGATGGCAAGAGAAAGGAAAGAAGAAGAGATGGATGAAGAGAGGGAAAGCGAGGAGA
Organism: Schistocerca americana; assembly: GCF_021461395.2. Lineage (NCBI taxonomy): Eukaryota > Metazoa > Arthropoda > Insecta > Orthoptera > Acrididae > Schistocerca > Schistocerca americana. The sequence goes on from NC_060130.1 coordinate 561,468,419, forward strand.
TGAATTGAGAGAGTGGAGACGAGAATTGGAATAAGTACCGTACAGTCCTGGGCAATGCCGAGTACTCAGTTATTCAACTTCATTTGCACGCACTATGATTTTGCGTTGAGACCTAATGTTGCGGAGAGGAACAGAAGAAGACACGAACGAATGTACTTTGATTAAAATTGGAACTGCGAGCATTCATAGGAGAAAAGACACTCAGTGAATCACTTCCATTGGACCTCTTGTTGCCACGGCAAATCAGTCATTTATCCGTGGAAATGTCGGAGATTCTATCACGTAATTGTGTAAAAAACCAAGACGGAACAGAAGACGGAGCAGACGAAGCCGCTGGCCGCAGAACTGGGGACACGTGGTGCCGACCGCTGCTCTGCTGAGTAACTGGTTGCATGAGACCGCGCGCCCAGACAGCCCAGAAAGGTTGCTGGAAGTAACCTACTGCCAATTACGACACCCTGCCACCTTTGGGACGACACCAACACCTCACCAAGTATGGTCAGGAAAAGAGGCGTCGCCATGACGCACTAATGACGCCACAGTCACGTGATCAGCAGGCAGCATCACATTAAAACCTGATACCGCCGTCATTCGTGATTCGTCAGCTGGCGAGGTCCGTGATGCTTTGCCCCAAGGAGATGACGCAACTGCTTCTGCCGCTACCAGGCCCCGAACCCCTGCGTGTTGCCTGAGTCCCTGTCCAGCGAGCCGCACCTCCCCCACCCCCACCCCCTCTGACCAGCAGAGAGGACAAGTCGAGCGCCTCCGGTCCGCCCAGCTCTTGGCGTGGGTTCAACATGGGTCTCCTGCGCTCCGTGGCTCGGAACGTGACGTAGCCGAGATCTACCTCACCACCGCCTTCCGTGCAGCACTACTTATCGCGACGCCGCAATAGCGGCCGCCGTGAGCGCCTGGTCAGGGGCCAACGCACCCGGACCAATGGCATCAAGGACCATAAAAAGAAAAATGGTTCAAATGGCTCTGAGCACTATGGGACTTAACATCTATGCTCATCAGTCGCCTAGAACTTAGGACTACTTAAACCTAACTAACCTAAAGACATCACACAACACCCAGTGATCACGAGGCAGAGAAAATCCCTGACCCCGCCGGGAATCGAACCCGGGAACCCGGGCGCGGGAAGCGAGACGAGGACCATCCATTGTATATGTATCGACAGCAACCCACAGCCCGCCGCCTGCCATCCTTCCACCTCCTAGAATTTTAAATCCGGTTAACTACTTTCACTGAACGTAAACTAGAACTAAACTTATAGCTTACGCACTACCTCTGAACTGACTCCGGAAGACTGAACTAATTCGAATGGACCCTCACAATGGCTCTTATTAACAACCTATTCTTGTAGTCAGTGACGCCAGGATGTGGCGGTCACATTGCCAAGCGGCTTGTCGTCACTAATGGTTGTTAAATGTTTGGTAAGTAGCTAACCCTCCGGGTGATCGGTGACAGATGCTCCGCGATGAAATACTATTCGTAACTCTTCTTAGCATTCCTGGTGACAGGGTCTACTGGTCAGTCCTTGGGATACAAGACATCAAATGAACAATGGGGGAGCTTCCTAACTTAGTTCATGAAAATGACAATAGCAATATTTTTTTACCCGAAGACTTTCTTGAATAATATGAAATACAAAGATTTCAATTTCTTATTCCCTGCACCTCTCCCGAAGGAGGCACGACCCCCAGTTTGAGGATGACTGCTTTAGACCATGTTAGAAGAAAAACTAAATGAGAAAAACTCTGGATTTTATAAGGAGAAAATGGAAACAAGAGACCTATTTGGATCATCCATCCTGTTTACCAGATGTAACATCATCTATTTCCACATCTAGAAAAAATTGTGACTATAAATGTTTTTCTGTCCAATGAAGAGGTTATGGTGACTACAGACGGGTAACATGCAGAATATTGATATTCGAACTTCAGGAACAGAATATGCTCAGTGGAAAGTGACGGTCTAATTGCATTAATGTAATACACCTTGATGATCAAATAGTCTTTCATTACAAAACTGTCCAATTTCAATCTGCAGATCAATGAATCTAGTTCAACACTTACGTTTACAAATCTTCTAAAGCTTTTTAACGAATAAGATACAATAAAAAAGTTGTGTGACATACAGTTTGTTACAGTTACAGAGTAACTTCTTGACGTGGAATTTTAAGTCCACTGTCGTGAATAAACATATAACAGCTTGCTGTGGTTTTATATTAAGAAATTTAAGAAACCTAAATAGTGCACCTGCACTAATAAAAAGTGCCTTCTATCCATTAAAAATGGAACTTAATAATCCACAGAAAAGAAATGTTTACAAGTATAACGTGAGGATTTCAATAACATCAAAAAACGTTAAAAGAACTATAAAACATTCTAAAAATGTGTCTTCTCTCCTTTCTAATATTCGGAGATGAATCCACCCGCGTTATGTCTGAGGTAGGTTATGGATGTGGACCCACACAAGTTATGACAAGGGAAAGTATCAGCATACAAAATAGTCCAGTTGAGGTAGGAGTTCACAACTGGATTGCAAGTACAGGCATGATAGGAGTATCACGTCGCTGGAAGTACCACCATACAGGATCCTTTGCGTATAAAAGGTCGCTTAATAGCCACAACTGATCAGTCTTCTCCGACAGCAGAATGTGTCAAAATCGATTTCTCCAAAGTGCTAAATATCTCTCAGTTACTAAGGAAACAGAGGAGACTAATTGATGAACGCTTTGGTTTGTGGTTATTATTGGAGAACTTGGATAATCTTGTTACTGAGATCGGTAACGTAAATTACACCGAAAAAGGTACACATCTTGTGCGGCTGGTCTCGGCGGAGGTTCGAGTCCTCCCTCGGGCGTGGGTATGTGTGTTTGTCCTTAGGATAATTTATGTTAAGTAGTGTGTAAGCTTAGGGACTGACGACCTTAACAGTTAAGTCCCATAAGATCTGATACACATGTGAACATTTATTTGGTACACACCTTAGTAAGAAGAATATAAATGGACTTACGCCAATTACAGAATCGTTTTGTGACAACATTATGATGGTTAAAATCTGTGATGAATGGACTGCCAGGAACATTTAGAGAGAAGAAAATTACACGTTGCAAACCTCCTGGGCTCCATACTCGAATGCAACTGGAAAACGCCCCAATAACCGGTGCAATGGGACGTACCCTCTGCCATGCACTTCACAGTAATTTGCAGAATGCAGATGAAGATGTAGATGCCGAAACAGATGTAAATGGAAGTACGTTTGTTGCCGATTAAGACATCTTTGTGAGTCATAGTGTCAAGGCGAAACTGCTATTTCTCCAACCTTAAAAAGTGGAATGAATGTTACAATGGACACTAGACAGATACAGTGTAGTGTCTATTTATTCAGGTGTGCTGCACTTGTGTGATAGTGAATTAATGTGCTGGAGATACTGAATGCAGCTACTGACTGGATATTAGACAAATTGCACGACGTGTGCCTTGCGGCCTGTGCCTACAGAATGTTTAACGGGCACTGCTACTAATTTCTAAACATCGCGTGGGTAGTGGGATGTTCCACCACCACCACCTAGGTGGTGGTGGATGTATCCCCACCATGACCTTTATTTCTTCCACAGTAAAGTTTCCTTCGATTGCAAATATGAAGGTCTCTGTGTTCACACTGTTTGCCTTTAGCTCTGTTAAAGATTTTATGTTGGGTACGGCCGGCCGGTGTGGTCGTGCGGTTCTAGGCGCTTCAGTCTGGAACCGCGTGACCGCTACGTTCGCAGGTTCGAATCCTGCCTCGGGCATGGATGTGTGTGATGTCCTTAGGTTACTTAGGTTTAAGTAGTTCCAAGTCCTAGGGGACTGATGACCACAGATGTTAAGTCCCATAGTGCTCAGAGCCATTTGAACCATTTTTGTTGGGTACGTCACCTAATGCAAGTTCCTTGCGTGTGCTAGATATCACCTGTGATGCACCCTACACGCATCGAGGGCTCTCACACGGTTGCCACCAAGCCACAGCAATTGCCATCTCATTGTCGGTCATTGCCTGAAGTCCCGTTTTCCCAAAAAGAATGAACATATACTTCATGGCATGCGTAGGAAGTTGATACCTCTACCATCAACAGTGCTATCCTTGCGTTGTCAGTGGACTACAATGGCGAAGGTACCTGATGACTCCACCACATTGGATTTGCAACTGTTTTGGCCTTCTGGGCTCAAGTGTAGATTATCAGTTTACTCATCGTAAGGGATTCTTCTACAGTAGTCGTTCCCAAACGCTTCGCACCACTGTAAAAATTTGGAATAAGGAGAAAGGCAACCCGATATCAGGTAGTGGGTTTCTTACCCCGACAAAGTGATAGAAAAATAATGAATTGTCCCGAAATAAAACTTAAGGGATTGTATCGACATTAAAGAACATGAATGGGGCCGTTAGAGCCGAAAAGAATACAGATAGTCTAAAGAGAACGAGTTGCAGAACGGAGGAAGAAAAGATTAATTCTGCAGTGACTCGAGGACCTATGCTCACTATACACGTACGGACGAAGAAATTTTGAGTCCACTGGGAGGATTACGTGGCTATATTGGTGCCGTAGTGTAAGTACTCATCCCAATAATGAAGAACACATTCTTCATGTACAAAAAGAGCCTTTGCATCGCTTTAAACACCAAAACTGCGTTGACTGCACTTGAAATCACCAAATTCAGATTCCCTAAGTCTTCAGCTGCGTTTATCAAGGAATTGCAACAGGTTATTTGTGTTGTGTGACATTAAACCCTGTTCACCACTATTTACGATTTGTGTGTTTAATTCACGAAGTGAAAGTATGAGGGCTAAAAACGAGATTCATAGAAGAACGTAAGCGACCTTTCTATTATTTCAAAAGTAATCTTCATAATTGTTAATACATTTATGCAACTGCGTGACAAGACTGTCACTGACTTCATGAAAATGATTGCGGTTGTCTACTGTAATGGATGTTTCGTTCTCAGAACTTTAGTACCTTAGCTGTAATATTAGATTCCGTATAAATTTCCGCCTGACATAATTTTTATGCTTAAATTATATAGTCCACATCTAGAGATAATTTTGCATATGTATTATCACCAAAACACTATTTTCCTGATAATATAATTTTATTTTTCATATCGATCCGTATAGCAACATTGATCTTGAGCCACGAAAACTAGTAATCACAGCTATTGCCTCAAATGAGTCAGAAACCACTTTACAGTGAAAGTAATACTATTATCATATGTAAATTGCAGGTGCAGAGGGGAAGAAAGGGAAGGGATCACTGCTGTCAACTACATTGGGACACTACGCGGAATCTGCGACGACGAGTGAAAATGTGTACCGTACCGCGATTTGTTCGCGAGATCTCCTTCTTAATAGGCAGGTGCGGTATCCACTGCTCCATCCAGGACACAGACTTTTTGAAACTGTTGGCGGACTACCTCGGCACGCCTCACGTCCGGTCCACACTCCCATCGAGCGCTACCTATCCGCAGTCACTGTCCATCTCCTCCATATTCGCTCTCTGAGATTCCCGCAGGAGGTCGCACGTATTTGTGCATCCGCATTGATCAAGGTGGATTCACTGCCCAGCTAGGCCTATCAAATTATATGAATATGGTGTCTGTTCTTCCGGACATGTCCGAAATGACAGAAACCACACATTCATATAATATTATTATGCTTTAGTTTTTTAGGAAATAAAATTTCTGTTTACATTTTTATTTCTTCTGATTTTACTATCGATAATTCAATCGACAATTATGTAAGAAGTGAAGTTGGTGGTTTTTATACTGCCTAAATTTGTAACTCCAGTTATTAATTATTAGGAGCATAAATCCTTCTGTCAATAATTATTTCCACAAAACATTATGCAAATTATACTTGAAAAGTAATTTCAATTAAGATAGTCATAATAAAATTATTTTAACTACATCCAATTCTTAAGGAACTTGAAGCTATGTACGTAATACTTATAGAAATTTTAGGCGCCAAATGCGCCATAATAGTTTTAGTTGCTGCCCAGAGCGGTCAATATAACTATGAAGTTCATTGTGTCGTACTGAAATGCAGCACAACGCATTTACTTAACAAATGGTGTTCTAGAAAGTGTCAAGAATTTACGATTAAATACTGATGATGCCAAAGAGCACCAACATTCCAGTGGCTTTTACTTAAACGAAAAACCTTGGTCCTACTAATTGGGAAGCATAAACAGGAACCGACATCCTACACAATGCGACACCCATAGCACGACACACATTTATCTGCTAATATAATGTCTCTGCAATTACGAAACCATACAAACGTTGACAGCACTAGAATAGTTAGTTCAACGTAGGATATTTACTTTCTGTACATCTACGAACATTTTTTTGGTAAGGGATATGTAACATTAGACTACGGAACCATGGCATGGGGAGAGATCGAGACTGTATGGAGCATGTGTAACACCTCCCCAGCGAAACTTTTGCAGCGTAGCCGAAACAATCTTGGTAACATATAGGCAGGAACTATCCTGCAACAAACTGATGCCGTCCGTCAACATTCCTGTGCGTTTGAACTTGACGGCGCGCTGCAGTTTCTTCAGTCTGTCAATGTGCCGCTGTGCGTTAATTGTGGTGCCGTGTTTCAGAGTGTCAACGAGCAGCGGGACCTTGCAGTCAAAGAAAAAGCTATCAAACAAAACGCCATAATTACTTTCCTGGAGCTGGCGTACACGACCTTGGATTTTTTTTGGGGGGGGGGGGGTTTCGGGGGGGGGGGGGGGGGGGTAAATTCATGTGCTTCCAGTGTTGGTTCTGACGCTTACCCTCTGGCTCAAGATGATGGACACCATGCTTCATCTCTCTTCATAATGCGGAGCAGGGAACGATATAAGTCATTCATGAGCGATACCGTGACTGATCCCCAGCAAGAGCCGAATGCCTTCCACCTCCCGCCGTCGGTCATTTCTGACAGCAGGATTCACTGCAGTAATGAGAGAAGCGGTAATGAAACGATGAGCCTGTCCTGGCTGACTGCTGTGTTTCAATGACACCCGACCTTCCCGAAATCGACTGATTTAAGGAAATCGTAACATAGCATTCTTTGCTTTGGAGAATATATCTCACAATGAAAAGTTAATATTTTATAACAACCTTCATTCTGGATTCAGAATAATTTGTACAGAATTGCAGAATACGTAAGTCAATAGAACAACCGAGAAATCGAACTCCTTGAGTGGAAACATCGATGTCTCGTCGAGCTGCAAAAGTAGAGAAGTCAGTATCTTTGCGGATATCAGATGAACCATTTCGTTAATTGGGGTCTTGCATCGCAGACCTTTAATATCTAGTAAGGAAGAGGGACGAATCCTCGCTCTGTCACATGGAAGGAGTTTATGGCAAAGGCACTCCGTTTTCCTTATATTCCGCAAGTAAGTAACTATAAACCTAATCTTAAGAACATTTTGACTTATTCTGATTTCCAAAGTAGTCGTTTTGTCTGTGTCTGGTTGAAACGGATTATCGAAAGTATCGTACCATCGTAAAACGCTTTGGATGATTTTCATTCGGCAATAAACATTCCGAAATAAGTTTGGGTATTCAACTGCAAAAAAAAAAAAAAAAATGAACGACTGAATTCAAATGTTACGACCCTCAGGAGCTGGTGCACAAGCTGTTGCTTCTTCAGATGTTGTGAAGTGGCATGTAATGTACAACAGTTCAAATCACTTGTAAATTGGCTTATACCCTGCAATAGTAGAAACTCTTGGTGCTTTAAAATGGCGTAATTCCAAAACTGCAAAACTGCAGATTGGTAGACTATACAGAGCGAACAAGAATTTCACCGACAAACTTTCAGAGATGGTGGTATGGGACAAATCAAGAAAAATATGCAGTAAACATGGCCTCTTAAATGCATAACTTAAGACCTATGAGCATTGTTTCATCTTCGATACCGTGAAACACATTTTTTACTGTAAGCTCTTTGCTTCCCATATTCTGGGTGAAAACATTGGACAAAATTGACCATCAGAAGAGATGTATTTCGCAATTATGAGAATGAAGAAGTGTTTACACCTGTTCAGGTATACACTTGAGAGACGCTGATATAAACATCAAAAAAGTACACAATACTGTATTGAACAATCGGCCATTGAAGGTGTTTAACGTAGCTGACGCGACAAGCAGATTAGTAAAAACAGTATGCTGCGTTTTAGGTGAAGAATTAACTGTGTAATGTGTTTCGAGAATGACAGCTACCGCATTCGTTGATGCTGACCAAATGAAGTGCGAAAATGAATATCTCAATAAAGTTGAGAGCGTTAAAAGAGCTGACTCATATGGGCGATGTGTTACGATTGATGAGTCATGGGCCATCACATCGCGCCAGAAACGAAACAGAAAACAGCAGAGTAGATACGATCAGTTTTTTCCTCAATGAGACAGGGATTCTTCTTGTTTATTGTCTCGCTAACGGTAAAACAGCAACTGATTAATACTACACACGTTTCTTTGGTTAACTACAGGAAGAAATATCCTTTCGAATAAGATTGGTCTGCCCGGGAAAGCAGACTCATCATTCCGTGGCACGATTCATCCGCCTTCAAAGTTGCTTTTATATTGGCAAAACTAAGCGATTACAAGTACGAATTCTTTGTAAATCCGCCATTGTCATCAAATTAGATACCAAGTGACATTCATCTATCCCACGTCACAAAATCTGCGATTGCAAAAGATTTTTAATCCACTGAACAGGTTATGACAGTAAATGATGTGTGTGCTGCAGAGCATTCAGAATCTTACATGAAGTATGGAATCTATTCATTGGAGAAATGATGGAAGACGTGTACGGACCTAAAAGAGATCTACACTCGAAAACCTTTTTCACCCGTTCTTTTACTGCCAGACAAGGAATTTTATCCTTGTCCTGGTATAGACATCCTACAGGTACAAGAACAGGCATGGCACAGAGAAGGCACCATAGATGTTTCACAACAAGGACCATTATAATACAAAAACGACCGTCCTTGGCACTTAATTTTCTGTTAGTAAGTGCCTATGATACAAATTATTTTGATTCGAAGTACGGTACCATTACTTCTTTTCAGTTACACGTTCATATCCTCCTGCCATTGGTGACCGAAAATAATTACAGCACCCCAGTAAGACTTGATTCAATCATTTAGTTGTAGAAACTACATGAAAAAATAGTAAACAAGAAACAGACACAGGTAACACTACAACACAGCCTTCGATCCCCCAATGTAGCAGTGGTACAGGGTGTTTCAAAAATGACCGGTATATTTGAAACGGCAATAAAAACTAAACGAGCAGCGATAGAAATAAACCGTTTGTTGCAATATGCTTGGGACAACAGTACATTTTCAGGCGGACAAACTTTCGAAATTACAGTAGTTACAATTTTCAACAACAGATGGCGCTGCAAGTGATGTGAAAGATATAGAAGACAACGCAGTCTGTGGGTGCGCCATTCTGTACGTCGTCTTTCTGCTGTAAGCGTGTGCTGTTCACAACGGGCAAGTGTGCTGTAGACAGCATGGTTTATTCCTTAGAACAGAGGATTTTTCTGGTGTTGGAATTCCACCGTCTAGAACACAGTGTTGTTGCAACAAGACGAAGTTTTCAACGGAGGTTTAATGTAACCAAAGGACCGAAAAGCGATACAATAAAGGATCTGTTTGAAAAATTTCAACGGACTGTGACGGATGAACGTGCTGGAAAGGTAGGACGACCGCGTACGGCAACCACAGAGGGCAACGTGCAGCTAGTGCAGCAGGTGATCCAACAGCGGCCTCGGGTTTCCGTTCGCCGTGTTGCAGCTGCGGTCCAAATGATGCCTACGTCCACGTATCGTCTCTTGCGCCAGAGTTCACACCTCTATCCATACAAAATTCAAACGCGGCAACCCCTCAGCGCCGCTAACGATATAGTGCACCGGATTGATGACGGCGATATGCATGTGGGCAGCATTTGGTTTACTGACGAAGCTTATTTTTACCTGGACGGCTTCGTCAATAAACAGAACTGGCGCATATGGGGAACCGAAAAGCCCCATGTTGCAGTCCCATCGTCCCTGCATCCTCAAAAAGTACTGGTCTGGGCCGCCATTTCTTCCAAAGGAATCATTGGCCCATTTTTCAGATCCGAAACGATTACTGTATCACGCTATCTGGACATTCTTCGTGAATTTGTGGCGGTACAAACTGCCTTAGACGACACTGTGAACACCTCGTGGTTTATGCAAGATGGTGCCCGGCCACATCGCACGGCCGACGTCTTTAATTTCCTGAATGAATATATCGATGATCGTGTGATTGCTTTGGGCTATCCGAAACAGACAGGAGGCGGCGTGGATTGGCCTCCCTTTTCGCTAGACATGAACCCCTGTGACTTCTTTCTGTGGGGACACTTGAAAGACCAGGTGTACCGCCAGAATCCAGAAACAATTGAACAGCTGAAGCAGTACACCTCATCTGCATGTGAAGCCATTCCGCCAGACACGTTGTCAAAGGTTTCGGGTAATTTCATTCAGAGACTACGCCATATTATTGCTACGCATGGTGGATATGTGGAAAATATCGTACTATAGAGTTTCCCAGACCGCAGCGCCATCTGTTGTTGAAAACTGTAACTACTGTAATTTCGAAAGTTTGTCTGCCTGAAAATGTACTGTTGTCCTAAGCATATTGCAACAAACGGTGTATTTCTATCGCTGCTCGTTTAGTTTTTATTGCCGTTTCAAATATACCGGTCATTTTTGAAACACCCTGTATTTCAAGGTACTATCTGCCCGTCAGGTTGCCTACGCGCAGGGCTTGTATAGATGCAGGGGAAGTTAACCTCGACCTTGAATGCAGCCGGCCGGTGTGGCCGTGCGGTTCTAGACGCTTCAGTCTGGAACCGCGTGACCGCTACGGTCGCAGGTTCGAATCCTTCCTCGGGCATGGGTGTGGGTGTGTGTGTGTGTGTGTGTGTGTGTGTGTGTGTGTGTGTGTGTCCTTAGGATAATTTAGGTTAAGTAGTGTGTAAGTGTAGGGACTGATGACCTTAGCAGTTAAATCCCATAAGATTTCACACACACATTTGAACATTTTTTGAGTATCCTAACGCTCCATTTTTCCGACATTTTCCCCAATATTATGGAAGCAATTACGTAAAGTAGCACCTGCATACACGAAAAACTCGAATGGAGCCTCAAACCAATAATTTTCCACATCTACGTTGTAGTAGAGTGTCACAAGGCAGGAAGTCACATACAAGCTATTCTGTACATGCTGAACGAGCATTTTGCTTGTTCCGATAAGTCTCATATCCAATGATCGTAACAAGTCAAACATGTCGATTATCCATCGACAGACATGGGCACAGTAGCGTAAAATACACATGTCGACGACGACAATAAACAACGTTACTATTGTGTCGAAAATCAAACAAGAGTCAGTAAAATAATGTTGATCGATACAGTTCCGCACTGTCGCTTGACAAACAAAGTAAGAGCCTACGGAATATCAGACCAGCTGTGTGGCTGGATTGATGAGTTTTTAGCAAACAGAACACAGCATGTTATCAATGGAGAGACGTCTACAGACGTTAAAGTAACCTCTGGCGTGCCACAGGGGAGTGTTATGGGACCATTGCTTTTCACAATATATATAAATGACCTAGTAGATAGTGTCGGAAGTTCCATGCGGCTTTTCGCGGATGATGCTGTAGTATACAGAGAAGTTGCAGCATTAGAAAATTGTAGCGAAATGCAGGAAGATCTGCAGCGGATAGGCACTTGGTGCAGGGAGTGGCAACTGACCCTTAACATATACAAATGTAATGTATTGCGAATACATAGAAAGAAGGATCCTTTATTGTATGATTATATGATAGCGGAACAAACACTGGTAGCAGTTACTTCTGTAAAATATCTGGGAGTATGCGTGCGGAACGATTTGAAGTGGAATGATCATATAAAATTAATTGTTTGTAAGGCGGGTACCAGGTTGAGATTCATTGGGAGAGTGCTTAGAAAATGTAGTCCATCAACAAAGGAGGTGGCTTCCAAAACACTCGTTCGACCTATACTTGAGTATTGCTCATCAGTGTGGGATCCGTACCAGATCGGTCTGACGGAGGAGATAGAGAAGATCCAAAGAAGAGCGGCGCGTTTCGTCACAGGGTTATTTGGTAACCGTGAAAGCGTTACGGAGATGTTTAAGAAACTCAAGTGGCAGACTCTGCATGACAGGCGCTCTGCATCGCGGTGTAGCTTGCTGTCCAGGTTTCGAGAGGGTGCGTTTCTGGATGAGGTATCGAATATATTGCTTCCCCCTACTTATACCTCCCGAGGAGATCACGAATGTAAAATTAGAGAGATTAGAGCGCGCACGGAGGCCTTCAGACAGTCGTTCTTCCCGCGAACCATACGCGACTGGAACAGGAAAGGGAGGTAATGACAGTGGCATGTAAAGTGCCCTCCGCCACACACCGTTGGGTGGCTTGCGGAGTATAAATGTAGATGTAGATGTAAAACTGTCTGATTTCTATATAGGACGTATTAGAATCATTAGCGACCGCATGGAACACTAAGCTGATAGGGGCACTCAAGTGCAAGACCTGAATACAGTATGTATAACAACAAGTAAGGAAACCTGATATGGGTGAAAGTCTACAAAGGTAAAAGTGAGGGGGAGGGGCAAATAATAGGATGCTTGGGTGGAAAAAAATGTTCTTGAACCACCCCGGATTATATGCTACTAATGACAACTGAAATTAATCACAAAAACAAACGTTTTCAAACAGTAGATAGCTTGCGTCATCTGGCTTGCTTGAGCGAAATATTGTGGGAGAGGCTTCAGTTAATCTTGAAAATTCAGTAGCACTCTCTGTGGGCCGCGAAGTATCGATGTCACATATTTAGTGTCTAGAAGTTAAATACAATTAGCAATTGTGCTCATTTGTATTTTGAGAACCGTTTTTATATATTTAGATGAATTTAATCCTGGCTACGCTCGTTTGCTAACCTATGATTTATTTCAGTAGTGCTAATAATCAAGCCGACTGTATTTTAACAAGGAATACAGAAAATTTAAATGTGGAAATATTGAATTTCAAACTCAATTGTGGTTACTAAGTGTGTTTTGCACTTGAAATCTTACATGTAATACCATTTTCGATATCTGGAATTATACACTACTCGCCATTAAAATTGCTACACCACGAAAATGACATGCTACAGACACGAAATTTAACCGACAGGAAGAAGATGATGTGATATGCAAATGATTAGCTTTTCAGAGCATTCACACAACGTTGGCGCCAGTGGCGACACCTATAACGTGCTAACATGAGGAAAGTTTCCAACCGATTTCTCATCCACAAACAGCAGCTGACCGGCGTTGCCTGGTGAAACGTTGTTGTTATGCCTCGTGTAAGGAGGAGAAATGCGTACCATCACGTTTCCGACTTTGGTAAAAGTCGCCTATCGCGATTGTGGCTTATCGTATCGCGACATAGCTGCTCGCGTTGGTCGATATCCAATGACTGTTAGCAGAATATGGAATCGGTGGGTTCAGGAGGGTAATACGGAACGCCGTGCTGGATCCCAACGGCCACGTATCACTAGCAGTCGAGATGATAGGCATCTTATCCGCGTGGCTGTAACAGATCGTGCAGCCACGTCTCGATCCCTGAGTCAACAAATGGGGACGTTTGCAAGACAACAACCATCTGCACGAACACTTCGACGACGTTTGCAGCAGCATGGACTATCAGCTCTGAGACCATGGCTGCGGGTACCCTTGATGCTGCATAACAGACAGGAGCGCCTGCGATGGTGTACTCAACGACGAACCTGGGTGCACGAATGTTAAAACGTCATTTTTTCGGATGAATGCAGGTTCTGTTTACAGCATCATGATGGTTGCATCCGTGTTTGGCGACATCGCAGTGAACGCACATTGTGTGTGTGTACGCAAAAGGAAATAAAGCTTCACACATACAATTACTGGATTACTTTGAAGGAGATATCTTGTGCAAGGGGTAATGTTTCAATTTAATTTATTTGTAGAAACCACATACTGCTAGGGCTGTATCATTTTAGTATTATGTGGAGATTAATTGATGGGGCAGGGGTGGAGAGGGGAGGGGACAGGTGGTAAGGGAAGGAGTGGGAGGACGAGAGCCTAATTGCATAATGCTTTTAAGGTCAATGGTAAAAGGTCATTGACCTGTCCCTGCATATAGACAAGCCTCTGCCCCTGCTTGTAGGCAGCCCTACAGGCATAGGGCCAAGTGTACCAGACAATACCTTGATACACTATCTGTGAACCTTTGTAAAGTGGCAAGAGTTGTTCCTGAAAAACTACAGTTTGGACAGGAGCAAACCTATGGCTGCATCTTTATAATGTATGTTTGTATGAACGATACAGAGACTGGTCCGTTTCATCTGCAGGGAAGCGCGTTGTATGGCATAAAATACAGGGCCTTTAATAAAATTCATCTGATTTCACAAGATGTGATTTTTCAGAAATGTTCAGATGCACGCGAAAACATCCAGACGACAGTAAACTCGTACCATACTTTTGCGGCATGTTTAGAGTTAATTCATTCACTGGCGCTGCTATGAGGCGTTGCAGTTCACTCAAAGTTCTTAGAGGGGAAGAAGGGATACAGAGTGTTTCATAAAAGCCCATGCTCCTCTCCCCCCATAAACAAACATTCCGTCAGTTCCGACGACCCTGAAGGATAATGGTGCAATGCGATATTTTTACGCACCCTACCACCAGTCCACTGTTGGAATAGAGCATTGTTAAGAATTACACGCAGCACAGTTTTAACTGGATTCCACCCGTTGAAGCGGAGAACGCTTGGCGCCATATCGACTCGACGCACACCGGGACGATGAACGAACGAGAGTGTGCACTAGCTGCACTATGGAGGCCCCTATCGGCAACTCCGATAATCGGTAACTTACAAGTGGCGCGCCAATGTAAACTTTTAATTTCGATGCGTAAGTTAAGAGACATCCCACAGTTTCTACCTTCATTCCTGTAGAAGATATAGCTTTGTGAAATTGAGTGACTCACTCTGATACACCATGTGTTGTTCGAATGTAATCAAAAATAAGAAAAGGAATGTCAGAGTTTTAACGTATCGTTGAGACGGTACGAGCAGTTGTACATTTTGGGGCGTATTCAGAAGGAGATAAGACACCTGGATGCCTCCAGAAATCACTCTGTTATTGAGCCGACTCGATTGAGGGACCCTTGGAAAACCTGAGTCAAGGATTTGGACCCCAATTCTCCAGAATACTAGACTCTTTCCCTATACACCATCACCACTTTGCCGACATTATCAGAGTTTTAAGGAAGAAGTGACAGAAACCAATTATCACACAGAAATATATCTTACTGGAAATAATTCCTCTTGTATAAGGATATTTATCGGCAAGTACATCTCATGGTTCAACTGGCAGATGGTGGAAGTGAAAGCTTAAATTGTGAGACGCGAACCGAAGCTAGGTGAATAAATTTTGCATGAGATACAGAGAGGGAAAGGAAGCAAATTATAATCTATTGCCAGTTCCATATATGGTTACGACGTTCTTCTAAATTTTTTTTTTTCTTTATTGAGTTTATATTCCCCCCAGAAGGGGGCGGGCTGGCAGCAGCTTAGTATGCCGCTCTTCAGTCTACAGAATTTGTTTTAAAAAGATTAAGTCAATAAATAATAAACACAGGCGATAAATTCGGAGACTTAAATGGTAACATGGCAGAAAATCGTGGAACTTAAAACACAGAACAAAGGGATGATGATGCTAATAAAATACGTATGAAGCAGACAGGTAAAATAATAGACAGACAATTAAAAAACGCGGTGACAGTCTGGTTACTGTTCGCAAGACACATAAAAATCACACCCAGCGACAGCATGATTTCTGTTCGCAACACTTTGGAAAGACGAACAACACTGAACATTCACTTGAACACTAGACTAAAAAGTTGGCAAATATGACATACCACAGCTGAGGGCAGACGGGGGGAACCTGGACAGATTATGGGAAAGAAAAAGGTAAAAGGTTGGGGGGGGATGGAGAGGAAAAACGAAGGAGGGGAGGGGGGAAGGAGCCGATGGAGGACGAGGACCCATAAGAGGGGCAGACATGACAGGGATTGGGGAGAGGCAGAGGAGGGAATTGCAAAAGGACTCAGGGGGGAGGGGGGAGAAGGGAGGCGGGGAGAGGTTAGGTGGGGAGAAAAGAGGATGGAAGGGGGGCAAGAGGTAGCCCAGGGAAAGGACAGAGGAAAGGAGGGGGGGGGGGGTGAGGATCAGAGTTGATAGGAGGGATAAATGGAGGGAGAGAGGGCATCATCTGAGAGGGGAAGTTGACAGAAGCCACCTTGGGAAAGGAGATGAAGGGTGTAGAGATGGAGGGTAGGGGGGACACAACAGTGAAGGCGTGGCAAAGGGCAGGGATGGGAGAGGAGTGGAGTAACCAGGGGGTGAAGAGGATCAAGGTGGCGGGAGGTGTAGAGTATGCAGATATGTTCAAGGTATAGGAGCAGATAGGGGAAAGGAATGAGGTCATAAAGGATCCCATGGGGGACGGGAGGAGTATACGGGAGGTGAGGCGGAGTGCATGGTGCTCGAGGATCTGGAGGGACTTATAGAATTGGGGGGGGGGGGGGATATCCAGGTGGGACTGGCGTAACAGAGGATGGGACGGATTAAGGATTTGTAGGTGAGGAGGATGGTAGAGGGGTGCAACCCCCATGTCCGGCCAGATAGGAGTTTGAGGAGTCAGAGATGGTTGTGGGCTTTGGACTGGATGGTGCGGAGATGAGGGATCCAGGTGAGGTGACGGTCAATGGTGAGGCCAAGGTAGATGAGGGTGGGGGAGAGGTGGACAGGACGGGCGCAGATGGTAAGGGAGAAATCCAGGAGCCGGAAAGAGCGAGTGGTACAACCTACGATGATTGCCTGTCTTCTAAAAGCTAATTTTAAGACTTTAATATCTTCATACTTACCACACCTTGGCAGAGCACCGTCTTCGTCATGAGCTGAAATCACAAAGATGATGCATATCAGTAACAGTACAGAAAGTGTAGCAATACATACGCAATTATTCCTGTTCAAGACAGCTATGAAATAAAATAACAAGACACAAACAGTTAATGTCATATGTAAGATGGATACATTTGGGCTATAGCGAACAAATTAATCGAATAATTTCCTCTACCTCACTGAAAAACTGCACACAGAAATTATGCGGTAAATTCAGGATTGCTAAACAACTTCCTTTCGTTATAAAAACTGTTTCCATTTGTTTACTTACAGCCCCACCAAGTTACGATGCCCCAAGTATTGTGTAATAGACTCCATCATCAGTATGGAGAAAAAGTGTGGGATTCATTGTGGGGCATTGTGGAACATTCTCGCTTCAGCCCATATAGTTTCATGAAGTACCGATAGGTGGCGGCGCTATATGTAGCCGTCAAAACGGCGTCTGTAGCGGAGGTGCGTTCCAAGCAGAGAACTGGTGGCGGAAAACCGGAGAACCGTAGATTTTCATAGGTGCTTGTAGAATGTCTACGGGGACCTGACCGCCAACAAAAGCATGTTGAAAAAGCATGTGTCATCACCGCAACAATGCCACGCAAACCCGTCTGGGTGCCGCGAGGGGTATCCGCTCGGTCTAGGGCGTCTTGTCACGATCCGCGAGGCTCCCCCCGTCGGAGGTTCGAGTCCTCCCTCGGGCATGGGTGTGTGTGTGTCGTCCTTAGCGTAATTGATTTTATGTTAAATTAAGTAGTACATAAGCTTAGGAACCGATGACCTCTGCAGTTTGGTCCCATAAGACGGTACCACAAATTTCCACATTTCCTACCCGTCTGATCTCCCGTATGCCCGCCAGTAGCACACAGCTGTGACTCCTGCAATGTTCAGCGTGTACGTCGCCACAAAAATGCAAACGTACTTCACCTTCGCATCAGCCTGATTCATAATCAGGTGCGTAATTTTGTGTTTTAATTTGCGTTCAGACCTTTTTTTTTACATTGAATTTTCATTATTGCTCTCTTGTACATTTTATGTCACTGTTCTACTGACTACTGTACATAACGTTGATTGTCTTGTGTTGTCATTTTGGGTTTTTCTTTCGTATGATGCTATTTGCATTTTTGTTCTTCAGCTATTGCTATACTTATTGTATTATGTATGGCGTTTGCCCTTTCATGTTTTGTATTTCACTAAAAGGCCATATGCGTATTTGTCACTATGTTGTAACATAGTGTTGTTTGTAATTCTGCTCTAACGTCATTGTCATTACTGCCACCGGCTGCCTGTTGTTTGTCGCTACGTTGGTGCCAAATAGACTCGACGCACACTAGGACGATGAACGAACGAGAGAGCGCACTAGCTGCACTATGGAGGCCCCCGTCGGTAACTCCAAGAATCGGCAATACACAAGTGGCGCTAATGTGAACTTTGAATTTGGATGCCTAAATTAAGAGACAGTTTCTACCTTCATTCGTGTAGAAGATACAGCCTTGTGAAATTTAGTGAATCTCTCTTACTTTAAGAGTGTGTTTGCATGCCAACTTCGTAATTTTGTTCTGTTTTTTTTTTTTCACTTATGTTCTGTGGCACTTAATGAGCGTTGTCGGCTGTATGGTCCTTGTAACCCAAAGCCAAAATAAGGAAATAAAAAAAAGAAACTTCTCTTTTTCCATGGCAACGCAAGGCCTCTCACAAGTCTGCGCACCCGAGAGGAGCTCATAAAATTTCAGTGTACTGTTCTGTTTCATCCACCCTGTAGTCCCGATCTCGCACCTTCCGACTTCCATCACCCGCCAGAAGCAGTACGTGGATGATGGGGAGGTTACTGATGTAGCATACGATGGCTCTGACCTCAACCAGCAGAGTGGTAACATGTGGGCATGCAGGTCCTCCTAGGAAGGTGACATAAGGTCGTTGCATTGAACGGAGATTGTGTTGAAAAATAGGGTTTTGTAGCCCAAAGATTAGGAAATAATATGGTGCATTGGAATCCTGAATAAAACCAACATGCTTTGAGGAAAAAAAGTGTTGCCTTACTTAATGAACACTCCTCCCACACTATGCAACACAATTACAGAACCACTGTTCCTAGATGCTGAGACGGTCTCTAATTGCGGCGTAGAAGTTGGAAATTTGGCTAAAAGGTACCTACAAGCTTCCTCTTAAAGTGCAAACTTCACGCAAACTGTGAAATGCTTTAATGATGTCACATGGGCACCAAATGCCACAATTCTACCTAACCCCGCAGTGGACATGTCACACAATGAGACTGTCGTCACACCCCGCTCTTACCCACATTTCATCCCTTATTTTGACGCCTCCACTGTGGAGGTCAGAACCGCAACGTTCTTCGTTGATATCACGCGGTTTTCTTATGCGTGGCCGAGAAAAACATTTCATTCACACCGTCGCTCAGAATCGACATTTAAGGGCCAGAAGGGTGAGCATAAAGGGCGTCAATGAAATCACCCCATTTTTTTGGGGCGCTGGTTCCCACACATTTCGCGGTCGAAAACGATAGTTCACAGTGCAGTGAGCAGGAGGACGTCGCTCTTGACTGTTTTGCACTGCTGACACGACACTCCTGGGACGATTTAGCCCTTCTCTATGGACATCGTAGGCCAGGAAACCCATTAACGTGATCGCACCTCATTTTAGAGCAGTCGACGGAAATTTTTGCTCTGATGTAAAGGACAGAATCGCTAGGGACCATTCAAAACCATTCGAAGAAATTTGAAGTTGATTCGAAGCAGAAAGGATGTTTTTTACTTTTCCAGTCCTCCCGTTTTGCATCATACCGTGAACTGATCAGGAAATGATACGACTTTGACACATGCATGAATAAAACGACAAAGGGTCCATCGAAGACCACCCATTTCAGCAACACCGTCGGTGCCACCTGCCCACCTTTGCTGAAAACTTTAAAAATGTACCTGTATATAGACAAACTGTAACACGAGTCCTGGGTGCCTGCAGTAAGGCAATCGCCTTACACCTCTCTCGTTCTGCGTGCCTTCTACCAGGCAAAAGAACTGCAATGTAACCTACCTGCAGGCACCTAGGAATTTTGTCATAGTTTTTCTGTGTGTATTACATTTTTAAAGTGCTCAACAAAGGCAGGCAGGTGACACCAACGGTGTTGCCAAACTAAGTGGTCTTAGACCAGCGGTCGTCAAACTATGGCTCGCAGGCTGCATTCGGCCGTATTTTATAATACGCATTTAGCAGCTAACAGCCAGGTCTAAAAAAGTGCGCTAACGTTAAGCACTTCTTAAGAGTGTAGTTTTCCTGCCCAGTAACAAACAAGAATACTTACAGAGTTGGTAAAATTTTAAGATGTGCTTAATTTTACCAGATGCTGGTGAATTCGGTTGTGAGGTAAGTAAAACTGGCCTCCTGCCTCAGTGGAAGTGGAGTACACTGCTCAGCCACTGCGGGGTTACAGGATGTTGTATTGTTTATTTCCCATTACTGACAACACACGGGCGTGCGCAACTCGTACCGACTAGCCAATATCATAAATGTTGACACAGAAGTAATATGGATTTGTGAATGTGCATTACAGAATCGGTCATTTTCAAATGGGGTACTTATTTGTAGTAAATAACATTAAATGAATAAATTTTTGCAAATAAGATTAAATGAGTTAAGGCCATTTTAATACAATGCTTTGAGAAGAAGATAACTGCCATTCCATTTATCAAACTTTATAAGGACAAATATTACTATTATTCCAAATCATTCGCACATATGGTGAAACCAACAATCCTTCACAATGCAACTATAGTGCCACAACTGTCAGATTGCTCAAACTCGCAGCCGTCTAAAACAAATAACTGGCAACACAAAATGTTCCTAATGGTACCTGTGGTATCACGTAGACACCTAGTCATGGGTGCCAAAGTTTGCAAGTGAATTGAGAGTTTCCATCACACGCCGATAGCAGTCATGCACGATTCGGTAGACCTAATGGTGCACGCCCGTACCATGACTGCCCTCTACCGCCGCAATACAGGACGGCCGGTGGCAGTCACAAAGCCCACTCACACTGGGAGCCTCTGCGCTGTGTGACACTATGCAGACACCACCTACTCGCGGCTATACAAGCAGTTGGACGTTTGGACCCATTATTTGTGCGATATAAGAACACTACTCTGCCTCATAGTGGGAGGCGTCCGTTACAAGGATAAGAGGGCACTCGGGGGAAAATTGGTAAGGCATTGAGCTTGCACTACACAGCGTTTGAAAGCAGAGCTCAATTGCCCGTACGTCTCTATCGACAACTACGTTGTTGTAGCGTCGTTATCCAATTGAAACGATTCTCGGTGGCCGACAATGTGGATGTGTCTGTAGTGGAACTTGTCCTGCGTATTGTGGACGGTGTCGGCCTCTATCGAGGCGAGGGCCTAACAGTCCTTCTTCTGGTAATCACGATCTTGTAGTGCCTGTATTGTTCAGCAGTACGATGCAATGTTCCTACGAGCATGCATGCATGCCCGTGTGTGACCACAACCGTTGTGAAATACATGAAATGTATTCGCAGTTGCAAATATGGATAGCCATCAGCTGTATAACGGGATGACGACAGTGGCAATATGTGCCGGATCCTGACTCGAACCCATTACGCTATCCGAACACGGCTCACGGCCAGACACAAATTTCCGTGTGTGATTAGCCATATATCTACGACCTTTACTCCTACATCCTTAATGTATATTCCCATATAGGGGACATTTTACTTGAAAGTCGCTTGCTCGGTGTCGGCAGATGTTCAGAAATCTGATACAGTGTTCCTTCGGACGTGAGCGATATCTCATTTGGTCAGAAAGCTCTCTCGTTGAAAGGTCACAGACAGTAATTGTTTAAACGGATGATACATGTAATTTTAAACAGTCGGATTTTATAGCCGAATTCACTTCACAGAAAAATAAACTCTGATTGATTCTTTAGCGACCCTGTAACCCAACTACGCGCGAAGTAGCGATGGAATATTAGCAGAATTAGTATATCCTTGCACTGCTACCTAACTGCACATAAGTACGTGCACGCCTTTAATCGAACGCTTATTGTACGCAGTTATTTTTTTTTAATTCGCTGTGGTCGTGGAAAGGGGGTACGGGTGGTAGATGAGGGAATAGATGCTGGAAACATATTAAACCAAATCTCCTACGCATCGTGTGCTTCCGCAACTCATACATTAGCGACTTTCACTGCTTCAACATTTCGCAAGCATGTTCCATCCTCCTTCCACCGATGCTGTCATACTCTTCCTTGTGTACATGTAAGGAAAAGAATGGGAATTATAGGAATTATAGGAAGCCGTAACGTCTGTCCATAACGCAGTCCTTTATACCGAACTGTCTAGTGCCTGACGTACGATAAATCGCTTAGTGTCTGACGTACGCTGAATCACCTAGTGCCTGAGGGACGGAAGTCGTACTGCTGTGTTATCTATGTACTTTCCTTCCCTAATGCGTCATAGACAACCTGTTACATAACTGCGAATAGCACGACCGTAGCTGTCAAAATCATGACGTGTACTTCAAGGTCCAGCAAAAAGACCTCCCGTACTTGGAGAGACCGCTGCGTGAGCTGTGGTGGGGGTACTGAGGCGGATGGGCTATCGATAGCGGTATACCTGCCATTTTGAACATGCGCAATGGCTTGGCTAGGTGAGCATCGTGCTTTTGTTGTGAAAGAGTGTATTCGTAACGGAGGTTCTTTCAATACTAATCAGCGAGCATTTCGCATTCGATTTGAAACTGACCGACATGATTCTCTATTCCTGATAGAAAAACTATTCTAAATTGGGTGGCAGGCTTTAGAGCATCATCGGCTTCTGCACTGAAAAGAAAATCTATTGGCCAATCTCGGACTGCAACAACGCCTGGAAATATGAGAGCGTCCGCCCAGCAATCTCCAAAGCGTTCAACATTTAAACATGCAATTGCCCAGGGATAGTCCGATAAGAGTGTAAGAAGCGTCCTGCACAGAGATCTTAACATGCACCCATACAAAATGATGAGTACCCAAGAATTAAATGAAAGAGATTCTCGACCCCGCAGAGTTGCATGTGTGAACATCTTCAGAGAATTTTCCCTGATGCGGTTTTGACTTCTTCTGATGAGAGCACCTTGCACTTGTCAGACACTGTAAATAAATTAAATTTCCGCTACTGGGCAGCAGAAAACCCTCAGGAACTTCACCAGTGACCACTTTTCAGCCACCGTGCAACATTTTGATTATAAAGACCTTCCTCCAACCTAAGTTAAACTAGTTTGTTGGGGACCATGCAGAGGGGTAAGTCTGATCCCAGCAAGGCGCAGCATTCTCTAGAAATTGTGAGAGAGTTGATTCCCTGGACGTCTTTTCTCTTCGCGAGGAGACATCATCTGGCCCCCTAAGTCACCCGATTTATCACCTTGAAATTTTTTTCTTTGAGGATACTTGAAGGCCCACAACCCCGCAAACACATACGGATGCAGTCACCCAGGAAGTGGCATCCATGTCACCGGAAATGACACGAAGAACTGTGGACAACTTCCGGGAAAGGCTTCGAAAATGTGTCGGCAATGGAGGACGCCATTTACTGGACATAATTTTAAAAACCAGCTAATGTAAAATAGCGTAGTATGTTTTTGTTCACAAATAAAAGTATTTTCTATGTCTCTATGTTTTTGTTTGTTTGTGATTAGTTTTTGAAATACGAGTGGTCTTTCTGCCGGACCCTGCACGTGCTTGGATGTGCTACCCCCAACCACACAAAGCAGGTACGAGTAATTCCATCTACATTCCGTACATACAGAAGGACTGCGCATCATGTTTCTCATTCAGAAATCACATTTGCGTTCTGGTGGTATGTGGCAAGATCGTGTTATGAATTGCTTGTTCGTAGTAAGGCATATATTTGAACGGATAGTGCGACGACGTCTGGAACACCCCTGGGAAGGAAACATCAACTTGACCTCTTATTTTAAGGAGTAAAAACCACGCTTGCAAGATATCAGCCTCAGCAATCGATCTTGCGCTTGAGTTTGGGCCGTAATTCTGATAGTATTAAGTAGTGACCACCTGGCAGTACAGTTTTTGAACTGCCACTTTCACTGTATGTTTGTCACTCGGTCCTCCGAAGCGCAACCGCCTAATGCCCCAGCGCGAGGTGGAGTGTGTACCAGGTTTATAAATTAAAAGTTTTCACACTGTTAGCGTGCTTTGTTCACTGTGTCAAAGTACGCGGTTTCTAACCTGTAGTTGGCGCTAGGCTCTCTTTGCTTTTATCATTTGTATGTTGCGGTTAACAAATGCAGCGAAAATGATTGAAACGAATTAGTTAGTCATTAGAGAAGCACCGTAGCGCTTTTTATATTAACATCGTTGATGAGCCGGCCGGGGTGGCCGAGCGGTTCTCGGCGCTAAGGTCTGGAACCGCGCGACCGCTACGATCGCAGGTTCGAATCCTGCCTCGGGCATGGATGTGTGATATGTCCTTAGGTTAGTTAGGTTTAATTAGTTCTAAGTTCTAGGGGACTGATGACCTTAGAAGTTAAGTCCCATAGTGGTCAGAGCCATCTGAACCATCGTTGATGTGCGTTATTTTCTTTGGATTTTAAAGCAAACACTCTTAAAGTAAAGTACATTTGCAGGAGGTGCGCTATTCTTTAACTTGATCGGCTGGATTAAATTGCAAATTGAAAATTATTAATTTAATTTCTTTATAATGCTTCAATTGCTAACGTTTGTGAATTTTTATTTCGATCTTCCCTCGCCTTCAACATTGCCGCAAATGAGAGGGCTCCGGTTGTCAATCCTCTGTAAAGTACTTTGCTCTAAGATATTCAGTGGCTGCAGAAGGGCAAAGCGAGTGACAAAACAACTAGTGCGCGCTGAATTTTAAAAGCTGTACATTCAGAACGCCATAACTGCGTACTACCTGAATTATGGCACAAATTTTCGCGCTGGCTCGATTGCTGGGGCTGACATCTTGCGAGTGCGCTTTTTTCCCCTTACAATATGAGATCAAAATGGGGGCGTTTCCTTGTGAGTGTCAGCACGGCGGTCATACAGCTGTGTGTAGAGGTTCAAAGAAGAACGAACATTGCCAGATTGCATTCGTCATCTTCACAAGGGCCGAGACGATCTCGTCTCCCTCGTATCTTTAGGCAGTAATATACAAAAGAAGTGGATAAATCTCATACGTGAGGGACATCAAAAGCTCTAAAGAAGTAACGAGTGGTTCTGCAGCGACTGACAAAAGTAAATACATTTATTCTAAAGTCCTGAAATTTTTATCACCTGTTATTCTACAGAAAATGCAAGTAAACAAAATATCCGGTATTCGTGTATTATCTTATTCTAGACAACTGAACGCATTCAAATTCCTTTGTTTTTGAATACTGTCACATACACGATTCTTTCCAGAACATACACTAATTATGTGAAGAAGATGACACCATTAGTAACGACGAAGCTGAAGGGGATAGCGATGAATTGTGAGCTAGTATCAGTGTGGGAGAAAGATTCCTTTCAAAAACAAGAAAAATTACTAAACAAGGTCCAAAATCAGACACAGACAAAGTATGTTATGTTTTACGCCGAAGCACTGAAAATAGAGAAGAGTACAACACAGCATCATCTGCTGGTGATAAGCTTTTTTTATTATCTTTGGTGAAAGACTTGGTAGCTATTCCAGAACACAACAAGCTTTTCACAAAATGTGAAATAATTCATGTGGTTGCTAAATGTAAGCTACAGACTTCTACGGCAATGCATCACCCACGTCATGCAAACTTCGCAGTATACATGGCGCAACAATGTCATGTAGGCCCAGTTTCTTTTCACCCACCGCAGCGATTTTCCACAAACGCCTTTAAAATGAATCTCCCAACTCTCCCATCCATCCGCAGTCATGGTAAACAGCACTTGCATACAACGTTCCTCTCAGACCACTCCAGAAATCGAAAACCGATATCACAAATCGTCAATACTGAGCCTTTGAAAGAACTTCATGTTTCCTTAATAAATACAATACTTTATCGTACAAATAGGAAAAACTACCATGACATCAGATTCTATTATGTTGAAATGTTTGTATGTATGAAAAATAACTTGTTGAAATGCTAGCAAAATGTCCCACTTCTTTATGAGAAAAACGTTTGTTTTGCACCCACCTCAACGCCACAGCAACTGTCTCATCCACTGTTAGATGTACCTCATGTTGATGTCCACCCACCGAAAGAATGGTTTCAGTATTGCACACAGCTCATCGAATTAAGTTAATAACATACGACAGAAACTCAAAAATTTCTCAGGATCTGCTCGAAGTGTCCCGTGTACGCAATGAAAAGCTCCTAAGTTTAATCCAGAACTAGTTATTGGATGGCACCAACACTCTCTTTTCTATAGTTTGCGTTTCTTCATAACAACTGCAGCAGCAACAGCTACTTGCTCTATAGGGAACATTTTGTTGCTTACTGGTTCAAGAAAGAACACGCCAACACGCAGCATTTCCTTTTAGGTACCACGTGACAGCTGCAGTGGACAAGAGTTCGGCTATGTGCGCCGAAGACAGGCAGCCGAAAGCGGCTCACTGCGTCTAGATGTATGGCCTCCCGCCTCAATCAGGCCTAACGCGCACACAGGAACATTGTTGAGCACCTACAGACACTCTGCTGCAATCTGCGCAGCTAAAGATGTGAGTGCTGTTTCGTTAAAGGATGGTTTTACCGGCAAGGTCAATCATTCTAAAGAAATGCACTACACGCGCTTTATGTCAGTTTCAGTAGACTGGTAGCACTTTAAGTGATAACATGATATTGAACAAAGAGTAGGTGTTTCCAACACTTAACGAAAAGACGAAGGCAATCGAGGCGAATGAGAACGACAAACTCTCTGTGCGCGAAATAATGCTGCGTTTCAAAAGCGGCATAACAGCAATTTATGATACTTCAAGAAACAAGTATAAGATAGAGTGAATAGATGAAAGGGACCGGGAAAATGAAAATAAATGCGGAGAAGACGTGAACTGAAGAAATTAACGAGGCCATGTTGCAGATTGAGGCCCTAAAAATCGCTGAAGAGCTTGGAAAGACGATTTTTAAGGCATCCATACGATGGCTGGCTAAAACATCGTGTGGGATGGTGTATAGGGGGAAGCTAAGGATGTTTAGGACAGTGTAGAAGCAGAATGGAAGACAATACTGCACACCTAATGGCGAATTATGACCCGAAGGGCGTCTTCAGTGCCCATGAAACGGGCCTGTTTTATCGAGCACTGCCTTCAATATCCTAGCAGTTTAAGGTGGAAAGGGCAACGGCGGAAGAATGTGCAAGGACAGACTCACCTTACTGCTGTGTGGCAATATGTTAGGTGAAATGGAGAAGCCACTGGTGATGGGAAAGGTCGCAAATCCGCATTGTTTCAAAAACATTGACGTAAGTAAGCTTCCAGTCACATGTCGAAGCAATAAAAAGGCGACGTTAGTGAGTTTTCTTATGAAAGAATCGCTAGGTTCTTCCGATGTCAAATGAAGAACAGAAATCGCCAAATTCTCCATTTCCTAGACGATACAACCTGCCACTCGAAAGTCAAGTTATTAAACATGAAATTGGCTTAGTTCTCTCCAGGTTCTATCAGCCTCACACAACCCGTGGACCAAGGGATTATTGACCCATTCAAGTCCCATTCTAGGCGATTATTGATGTAATCTCTTATTCTTAGTGTTGAAGAAGCCGAGCATTTGGTCTTCCACGGTAGGTTCTGTCCTGGATGCTGTAAATTGGAGTGGCTTGGCAGTAAGGGAAATAAAACCCAAAACTGTTACCAAGTGCTTCAACAAAGCAGGGTGTGGAGGTCAAGAACAAAACGCTTCTGTGGCCATCGAAGCTCATGAAGATGCAGCACAAACTGCTGAATTAGTTAAAATGCGAAACATTTCATGTAGTGCAGATAACTACATTTATTGGATTTCGGGCTGCACCCACACAGCCATCTCAACAGTGGAATGTCAATTGTGACTATACAGGTGTAAGGACAACACAACACCCAGTCACCTAGCGGAAAAAATCCCCGACCCCGCCGGAAATCGGACATGGGCTCTTTCGGGAAACAATCCGCCGCGCTGAACGCGCAGCTAGCGAGACAGAAAACACAGGCCAAGATCAGGAAGAAACAAACGAAGAAGACGAGGAGCAAAATTATGTCCCTAGAAAAACTAGTACGCTTGAAAAAGCTATTGTATGCTGTTGGAACTCTTTTCAAGTGCAAAAAATTGCGTAGAAGGAAAAGTTTTGAACAGTAAATTCAAACAAGTTCCCCTCGTTGACATACGGCGAAAAAAGTGAAATGTAAAACAAATAAACATTTGAATGACATGTATGTACATACAGCAATATACGAATTTAAAGTCAGAGTAAAAAATACAGAAATTCTGTATTATTTATCAATTAGTGTAATAGGCTATCTTCTGTTGTACAATATACAGTAAATGAACTTCTACTGTGACGAAATGAAGGCATGTAAATACGTGCATAATTACAAATATATACTTTTGTACGTGATAAATGACACATTTTATATAGCCTAGTAAGTTTTTGTAATCCAGAAACTTATCCAACGTGGAAAATTACTTCAGTCCCATGCGATTCCGTTTTGAGCAAGTTTTACTGTGTTAACACAGTTGCTAAATTCTCTCGCGACGAATATGTAGACTTTTTTTTCTGAAGGCACTTGTCTAGGGGTAGCCCTGCACGGGAGTCAAAAGTGGACTTTGCAGTTCAGGCAATAGAATATTTCTAAAAGAGATGCTATAGAAGGATTCTAAAGACTGGATACATCAAATAACTAATGAGGGGATACTGAATAGACTTGGGGCGCTACAGTCTGCAACCGCGTGACCGCTACGGTCGCTGGTTCGAATCCTGCCTCGGGCATGGATGTGTGTGATGTCCTTCGGTTAGTTAGGTTTAAGTAGTTCTAAGTTCCAGGGGACTGATGACCACAG
Organism: Schistocerca americana; assembly: GCF_021461395.2. Lineage (NCBI taxonomy): Eukaryota > Metazoa > Arthropoda > Insecta > Orthoptera > Acrididae > Schistocerca > Schistocerca americana. The sequence goes on from NC_060130.1 coordinate 561,497,487, forward strand.
ATGTTAAGTCCCATAGTGCTCAGAGCCATTTGAACCAACCTTATTCGCTTGACAGTTGTGTTTCCTACCAACACGAGCAACCATATTGCGGAAAAATAAATCGCTGTCACCACAGGCCATGATTCCGCTACTGTCGAATAATGGCACATGCTGGCAGACGTGTTTCTTCTTCAGCCGTCCTTTCACGGAACATGAGAACACACGTTTACGAGCAGGTGGTGGCGTCCCAGCTTCGAATTCCAAACTCCTCTGAACTGCATGTGAGATTTTCAGCTCTTGGAGAGGAACGTGACCAATGAGATACGACATCATTTTTACGTGATAGGCAGAACTTAAGAGCCGTCAAGCCCGCCATATTGTATGGCGTTAAACGTCGTATTTCGTGGATTTTCTTTATCATAGAGTACATGATGTAAATAAAAGCTGTTTCAAAGGATAGGCAAATTGAGGATCCTTCGAAAACGAGTCAAAAGGTTCAAATGGCTCTGAGCACTATGGGACTCAACTGCTGTGGTCATAAGTCCCCTAGAACTTAGAACTACTTAAACCTAACTAACCTAAGGACATCACTCACATCCATGCCCGAGGCAGGATTCGAACCTGCGACCGTAGCGGTTGTGCGGTTCCAGACTGTAGCGCCTTTAACCGCTCGGCCACTCCGGCCGGCAAAACGAGTCATTTGAGCTACTATTTGTTACAATAACATGACAGGGAACTACGTATCGGTAGGTGAAGGCTTCCTAAAAATTGTCATAATTTGTGTGGTATGAAAGTATACCATTTCAATGCCACGGCACAATGATGATCTATTAAAATTGCGTCTTTCTGATCAAATTTACGTATTATATATCAAATAACGACATTTGTACATATAATTTTTAGACAGTGCATAGCCTACCAACTACGGAGGCCTGGTTGGTATGTCGAAGCCGTAACGTAGCTGATAGCGCCATGAGCTGTGAAGAACAAGGTAGCAGATTCGCGTTGACCTTCCACCAGTTTTTTTTTTTTTTTTTTCGTTTTCCGAAAGATTCTGGGTCTTTCTTAACAATTTAATAGAAATATTATCTGCCAAAATCGATGTTATTTATTATAAAAAATGTATTTGAAGCAATTCCTCTTACAAAGCCCTACGACTGGAATGTTTCCCCAGTGGCCAGAAATCTTTAAGTGATGGCCAGTCTATGTCAGAGAGTAAAAACAAGTTACACACTGCAAGTTTTTGCTATTATGAAACTTTCTCTAAGATATATACATCTTTCTTTTGGCTTTATGGACTGCCTCACGTTTCTATCTTGTCGGTTAATGTCTTTTTCAACACACATACACACACATTATCTTCATCCTCTCCTTCATACACTACTGGCCAATAAAATTGCTACACCAAGAAGAAATGCAGATGATAAACGGTCATTCATTGGACAAATATACTAAACTAGAACTGACATCTGATTACATTTTCGCGCAATTTGGGTGCATAGATCCTGAGAAATCAGTACCGAAAACAACCTCCTCTGGCCGTAATAACGGTCTTGATACGCCTGGCATTGAGTCAAACAAAGATTGGATGGCGTGTAGACGTACAGCTGCCCATGCAGCTTCAACACGATACCACAGGTCATCAAGAGTAGTGACTGACGTATTGTGACGAGCCAGTTGCTCGGCCACCATTGACCAGACGTTTTCAATTGGTGAGAGATCTAGAGAATGTGCTGGCCAGGGCAGCAGTCGAACATTTTCTGTATCCATAAAGGCCCGTACAGGACCTGCAACATGCGGTCGTGAATTATCCTGCTGAAATGTAGGGTTTCGCAGGGATCGAATGAAGGGTAGAGCCACGGGTCGTAACACATCTGAAATGTAGCGTCTTCTGTTCAAAGTGCCGTCAATGCGAACAAGAGGTGACCGAGACTTGTAACCAATGGCACCCCATACCATCACGCCGGTTGATACGCCAATATGGCGATGGCGAATACACGCTTCCAATGTGCGTTCACCAGGATGCCGCCAAACACGGATGCGACCATCATGATGATGTAAAAAACCTGGATTCACCCGAAAAAATGACGTTTTGCCATTCGTGCACCCAGGTTCGTCGTTGAGAACACCATCACAGGCGCTCCTGTCCTTGATGCAGCGTCAAGGGTAACCGCAGACATGGTCGCCGAGCTGAATGTCCATGCTGATGCAAACGTCGTCGAACTGTTCGTGCAGATACTTGTTGTCTTGCAAACGTCCCCATCTGTTGACTCAGGGATCGAGACGTGACTGCACGATCCGTTACAGCCATGCGGATAAGATGCCTGTCATCTCGACTGTTAGTGATACAAGGCCGTTGGGATCCAGCACGGCGTTCCGTATTACCCTCTTGAACCCACCGATTCCATATTCTGCTAACAGTCATCGGATCTCGACCAGCAATATCGCGATACGATAAACCACAATCGCGATAGGCTACAATCCGACCTTTATCAAAGTCGGAAACGTGATGGTAGGCATTTCTCTTCCTTACACGAGGCATCATAACAACCTTTCACCAGGCAGCGCCGATCAACTGCTGTTTGTGTATGAGAAATCGGTTGGCAATTTTCCTCATGTCAGCACGTTGTAGGTGTCGCCACCGGCGCCAACCTTGTGTGAATGCTCTGAAAAGCTAATCATTTGCAGATCACAGCATCTTCTTCCTGTCGGTTAAATTTCGCGTCTGTAGCACGTCATCTTCGTGGTGTAGCAATTTTAATGGCCAGTAGTGTATTTGCCATCAATCCTCACAAAACCCAATAGATCACCCAAAAACTAATAGTTTGTAGCTGATGTCTGTCTAATATTACACATATCTGCTTATATTATTAAGGGCATATCTATCTGAATACCTTTAATTCTTTATCAGTGTATTACTTCAACTTGTATGCCATTATACTATGTGACAGGTGTAAGCCCAACAAACCAATAGTACTGGCATAACCAAAACTTTGCTCTCCGTCTGTCACTCCTTTCATCCTGTATCTTTCAATAACAGCCTAAATTGTTATTTATATATAATTTTGTCACTGCTGGCAGCACAGTTTGTACATTTAATGTTTCTAACATATCACCTAATTATACAAATGAGTACAAAATTTACGCTATGTAATCTTGACAGAAAACGATTTGTGAACCACATGAAATATTTGATCCAACATACCTATTCATCTACTCAACCAAAGATCTCCACATTACTCTGATATATTGGATTGGTTTTGCCGTATGTTATCTGTACTTCGAAACAGTGTTTCTACTTATGCTATATGTTCTTTGCACTTATCAGTTTCTAGACACCATCTTTGTTTACAAAGTTTGACGGTTTATATGAGATGAATTTCGACAGAGAGGAGCCTGTGACCATTGGAGATACTCTATTTCAACTGTTTTATTTGAACATTTATATTCACGTTAAATTTTTAGTCAAAGATGTCCACAGAGACATTTTCTGAAACAGTGTTTTGTTTTCTTTGCTAGACAGTGCCACAGTCGTAAAATAAACAGAGACATGTCATAGTAATACATATGAATGCACCTGATGATGGAAGTTTAACCATTTGATACGCGTTGCATTCGATATCAATTACAGTCACAGCATAGATTAACTTAAAATGTTTGCATTAACAGAAACTTGATTTTATGAGAGTATATTGAAAAAATATTACTAATAGTTGCTACTTACAACAGCCTGGTACAGGTTCTGCCTGAACTGGGTTCCCTGTAAAGAGAAATGAACGCAGTGAGTCTTTATATGTTAGTTGTAATCATTAATGCAACACAGAGTAGTACAAAAGTAATAATAATGATAAGAAACTATACAAAGGAAAAAATATCATGTATTTCGCTGATTTTCCTCAAATAAGCACTGTTCAGTCTATCGCTATTCACTGAACCACCTTAGGCATTATCTAATCAAAAATATCGTGGCAACTGTTAGTGCACAAAAATATGGAGGAAACCAACACTTCGCTTTGACGACAGCTTGAACTCTGTGGGAGGCACTTCCATGTAGGGGCTCAATGCCTGTGAGGGAACGGTACTCCATTATTCCTCAAGAGGTGAAACCAGAGCAGGTAACTTACTGATGTTGGACACTGGAATCTTGAGCGAAGTTGACATTCTGACTTCTCCCAAAGGTATTTAGTCAGGTTCAGGTAGGGAACCAGAGCAGGCCAGTCCATTTCAAAAAATGTTATGGTCCACAAACCGTTGTCTCACAGATGCTGCATTAAGAGAGTGTGCATTGTCATACTGATACAACCATCGTCTTCAAACGCGTCCTCCATATACGAAAAGATAACACAAATATATACACTAGATACAATGAACCATGTCAGGAGCAGCCTTTCGGCGTACCATTATATATTGGACACAAGAGCAACAGAATAGTTCCCAATCAAATAGCAGTAAGGGCAATATGTACAATGAGCTATAGCTTTAAAAATAAAAATTAGATTCACAGAAACAACACTAACCGTAAGAAAATGACAGGTTTTTGTTGTGCATAGTATACTTTCTTCTGGTTTTAATTACAATAAATGTTTCGGCAGTTTCAAGTAAAACTCTAACTAACGGAACAGGATGAGAGATAAAGAACATAATCAAATGAATAATTAAAATTTAATTGTTAGTACTGGTCCGTAACATCACCCGATTTAACACATGTAGAATTCTTGTTGTTTGGATGTGTAAAGAACTGTGTTTATGTCACTCAGAATCCCACATTGCTTCATACTGCACTTCGAAGAATCCTGTTGCTCCTTGAAACTAGAAACTTTACATTTCATCTATATGTTATTTAGGAGGCTCACTGAGTTGCGCATGCAGGAAATGAGCACTCTTTCGAACAAATCACTTCTTTAACTATTCCGCGTACCATCTTAGGGTGGGCATCCGCCCTTCTCTCCGAGGCCTCCTCCCTCCCTCCATTTTAACTCTGTGACCCTTTCTTTGCATTTGTTTCCTTTGGTGTTTGTCTTTTCCTTTCATGTGTTCAACTCGCCTTGTCTTTTGGGGTGGAAATTTTAATGTGTCGCAGAGTGGCTGGCTGGCCTCATTTTTCTTATGATCAGCCAGCCCAGGCCATCTGCTCTATGGTTTTAAAGCCTTCTTCTACTTTTCCTTATGGTGTATGTTTACCCCGCTTTTTGGTCGTGCCATTCGTTTTCTTTTTAGGTGTGGTTCCGCATTACTTTTACCCCTTTTACTTTCCCCATCGCACTTTGGGAGTTGTTTTACCGTGAGCCTTGTTTGCGTCGGAAGTAAGGGACTGATGACCCTGTAGTTTGGTCCCTTTATCCCTCGAACCAAGGAAAGTCCAAGGAAAATTTGGCATTGCCCAATACGTTTCCAGGAAGTGATTGTAAGGCGTTCACGATAACTTCGTATTTAGAATTAGAAGTTCTAGTATTTTACAGTTGATGATTTCCACGTGCTGGGGTGATATGCATCGTAAAAACTGTGGAACTTATTGTTCGTTTGCAGCTGCCGAGGGCTGCACGAAGCTCAAAATGAAACTAACGAAGTCCTGTAAGGTTTTATTAAATCCCTTCTTCCAAATTTACTTTCAGAGTCCTCGTGGACTCTATAAGTACACTCCATTACTGGAAATTATTTGGAATCCCAAATTTCTTTGCCTTTCCTCTTCACGCCTTTCACGAAGAAATGTAATATATTGCGCATGACTCTGGTTTATTTGCAGTGTCAGTAACGTCAAAACTGAAATTAAAAAGAAAAATCTGCATCGTGACTCGACGCCACGGCCCTCGTACCACCACTCGTAGTCTTTCCGTTGTGCCAGCCACTGCCTGGAAGCTTCCCTGACATAAATGGCTCATGACTCGCCCGATCCGAGTCTTTTTTTTTTTTTAACGCTTGGCCATATGTAGCTCACACCACTGCCTCTTTTGTTTCTGGCCAAGCCCTGCCCTGCATGTTCCATAAATTCGGACGAAATCAGTAATGATGAGTTTGCACAGTCCTCTTGCTAGGGATGGTGAGCTCTCCTACCTGGATATGATTTTCAGGCGGTTTCCCACATACCTCTACGTAAATTCCGGCGTTCGGCCCCAATTACACGCTACACAGACATATAGAACACGTTCTCAAATTTGCACCTATCATTAAGTGTAGTCGCTACACTGATTTCGTTTTCGGAGGTGAAAACGAGACTGACGACCTTAGATCTTTGGCCTTTTCACAACTTTAGTTGGCAGCAGTCGCAGCTTATTACTTCGACCGATTTTGTGTCTTTCGTTACCTTGAATAACTGCGTAAGATAAAATAATGAGATTATTGTAGCTTTATACGATTTCTCTGAAAGAGTAACCTCACACATTAATCGACACAGAAATGCTCTGTATCAAAGGGCATCGGTTCGATCCTACGTGCAGGGTACTACAGCAATACTGTGACCATGGATCGATTCCAGAGCTGCCAGACGAGTGGGGTACCAACACCAGATATATTATTTGGGCTAGTCATGTAAAAGAATATATGAACACTGGAACCCTGTTAAAAACACTACACATGCTCTCAATGCATTTCAGTGCAAAAGCTGTAACTATGAAAACGCACATAAATCCAATGAACGTGGAAGAAGTCAGAAAACTAAATGCGCCAGGTTTTGCTCCGTATGGAGAGTCTACCTATGTACTGCAACCCCGGCTGTGTTGGCGACAGTGACCTCAGTTGGGCTTGGACCTTCCTTCGGCTTCAGAGTGTCTGCTGCACTGGCTCCCCCCACAGAAACGACAGAAGAATTTGTCTCTGTTAAGTTTCCTGATAAGACTGATTTTGCACGAGGTCTGAGAATGACAATACCTTTGTCTTCTTTACCAAGTTTGAACTCAACGGTCTTGTTCTACATTCCCGTCCCGAGAAGCGGTCATGCGTACAAAATTCCTACCAATATATGGCAAAGAGCCACGTGTCACCAAATATATGCCATGCTGCTCCTCATTCATCTCCCTCGATATCATCATTCATAATTTTAAAAACGTATGGCTGTAAATACCTGACAAAACCTGAGTACCACATTTCAAGCTGTTTATGGCGAACGAAATATTCACATCACTACAATTACTCAGTGAGGATATGAGTTAATGATCCAAACTGAGCACACTTCATAGGTTTGGATGAAAGTTTATTTTAATAAAGCAAAAGTAACTGCTATAAGATCCTGCCGAAAACTTCACGGATCAGCACAGTAGGCCGATATATCGACGTTCAGTAAAGAACAAGAAAAAGGAAAAAATATGTCTAGCAGAAGGCAGGTATTTAAAAAATACGCAGTTTCTTTACACGACCTTGCCGCCCGTGCCTCGAAGCAACAACCTTTGTGGGTTCGTCGTCGTGTGTTGGACTCAACCAGTTCCATGAAAAACGTAGCATCTTCCGGCCCGAAGTCATATGTCGTACACCTCTAAGAACAGTTCAGTGAACACATACAGCACGTAGTGGCACGTCAGCAGACCACTCTTTCTTTAAGACGAAGCAAGTTTTCGAAATATCTTTGTTCCGCGTAACTTTAAACATAACACAGACAGTATTTCAGTTTTGAAGATTCTAGGCCTCCATCGTTGACGTCAGCCTGTTGTAGAATCATGGAACACGTTTTATGCTTAAGAATCAAAATGTTTTTGAAGAACGAAAATCTCCTCCATAAAACTCAACATAGATTCCACAAACAAAGATCTAGCGAAACTTTGCTCACTGTGTTCCTCCACGAGATCAACAGCGCTGTAGACAACGGCGCTCGGGTTGATGCCGTGCCACTTATCACTGTCCTGCGCTGTCGTTTAGTGAAGAAAAAAAAATGCGAGCTCACTGAGTATCGGACCAGGTTTTCGACTGGATTCAAGACTTCCTTGCAGACAGAACTCAACGCATCGCTCTTAACGGAACAAAACTGACAGATGTGAAGGTAATTTGCGAAGTTCCTCAAGGAAGTGTGATAGGTCTGTTACTGTTTCCAGCGTATATGAATCTTATAGTAAAAAGTGTCGTAAGCTTTTCAATACTGTTTGCAGATGATGCGGTTGTCTGTAAGAAAGTAGCAACGCCAGAAGACAGTACTCATTTGCAAAATAAAATGACTTAGAGATGATTGATAAATGACGCAGGCTCTGGCAGTTGACCCTGAATGTAAATAAACGTAACAAATCGCGTACACTGGCGAAGGAAACCCACTACTACCAACTACACTATTGACGACAAACTGCTGGAAACAATATCTATCGTAAAATGCCTGGAAGAGCGAGCTTAAGTGGAATGGCCATATAAAACAAATAGCAGGAAAAGCTGATACTAGACTGAGATTCATAGGAAGAATCTTAAAGAAATGTAAACCATTCCCTAAAGAAGAAGCTTACAGGGCGCTTGTCCAACCGATTCTTGTCTGTTGTTCATCAATCTGGGACCCTTACCGCAGAGATTCGATAGAAGACATAGAGAAGACCCAACGAAGACCAGCACGTTTCCTCACATACTCGTGAAGCGTTGGCGAAACAATCCAGTGCGCGTAATTGTAACAGCGCTGCAAGCAAAGCGACTCGGAGCAAAGCGGCACAGAGTGGCACTGAGCGAAACATGGTTGTTTCTGAGAGAGGCGACCAGAGCGTTGGAGTGATTCCGGCAACGTTCAGGCAACGCTGGCAGCTTTCGGCTGTCGTTGCCGGTATTGGAGTCAACACTGTAGCAGGCGCCCGTGTTCCTTTTGTTGTACTGTTGAGAAAATGGCGAGCGGAAGCCTTGATAGCAGCTGCTGTTCTTACTCGGTATCCTTTAAGAGACCAGTGAAACACCTACACCACAACAGATTCTTTTTGCACAAGTTATCTCATGAGGTGGCAGCATAAATACAAACTATATGCACATACGTTTCCTCACTCTCGCATTTCTTTCATTATCTTAAAATGAGAGGCGATAATATGGCTGAATTATCATTTATGACAAACACATGAAAATCATGTGTTACTATGTGAGAAAAAATTTTTCAAACTGTCTCATTTTAACAGCTTCATTTAAAGCTCTGTTAAAGTTTCGACCTGTCGGGCAAGTGGCTTGCATAAAAAAAACCTACATTTTTATGTATTTTGCTCATCGGCACTCACGCAGCGTTCTAGGTCAATGACAGTGTTGTGAAGAACATGTAAATTTCATAATATCGACAGTAACCTCTGGAGAAGTTTCTACTGGCTTACAAAATATGCCCCACTTAGATCTTATTCTACCAAAAGCATATGAAGTTAATCGTCGTAGTATGGAAAAGCGTTTGTTGAAATATTCTTTCCCTGGGTGACTCAACAATGGATATGTCTAATCTCCAATTAATACAAAAGGCAATAGAACTGATGTTTTTGGTACTGGAAATTCTGGAGGTATATTAAGCTCCTCTTCTTGCATCAAGCGAAATAGACTACAAGAATGGCATCTACCACTTTCGATTTCCTTTCCATATTCTCCAACATCCATTATAACGAATTTCCCTTGAAAATCTGTAACTGCCTGTAGTACGATTGAATTAAAATATTTATAGCTCTACAACACTGGACCAGAATTGGTTCAAAATGGCTCTGAGCACTATGGGACTTAACTACTGTGGTCATCAGTCCCCTAGAACTTAGAACTACTTAAACCTAACTAATCTAAGGACATCACACACATCCATGCCCGAGGCAGGATTCGAACCTGCGACCGTAGCAGTCGCGCGGTTCCAGACTGCGCGCCTAGAACCGCTAGACCACCGCGGCCGGCGGACCAGAATTTTCAGGGCATTTTATACAAGTGTGTTTCCAGCGAACATCGCTGACTGCATTTTGAAAGTTCTATATGTCACACGTATCATTTACAGAATATAGAAAATCGTTTTCAGAAGACACACTCGTGTTGAGTGACTGAAGGCAATGCCAGAACACTTTGGTAGTTGACTCTACAATTCTTACAATGGTTGTAAATGCTATTGTGACTGTCAGAGCCATGTCTCGAAAATTTCTTCTGGTTTCTAGGTACTTGTAACAATTTTCGTTTCACTAGCTGTCGAGAACCCTTAAAAATTACATTATTCCGATGAAAAAAATCTCGTAGTTACTTGTGTTTTATAGCGCTAGATAAAGAAATTACTCGCAGTAACCATATGGCGACCTACTCTCCTCTTTGCACGCTGTCATTTGCCAAAAACCTACATTTCAAACCGTTTAGGAGATATGTGGATCTTATGAATGTTTAATTCTCGCTTAATCGTTTTGATATGTGAGTGGAACGGAGCGTGCTATCCACGAACAATTTTCAACAGAACTGAGTGGGTTACAGATCACATCCCTATTTTATGGAATAGTGCAATATTTCAACTACACAACTGGCCATTACAATTGCTACACCAAGAAGAAATGCAGATGATAAACGAGTATTCATTGGACAAATATATTATACTAGAACTGACATCTGATTACATTTTCACGCAATTTGGGTGCATAGATCCTGAGAATCAGTACCCAGAACAACCACCTCTGGCCGTAATAATGGCCTTGATACGCCTGGGCATTGCGTCAAACAGAGCTTGGATGGCGTGTAAGGTACAGCTGCCCATGCGGCTTCAACTCGATACCACAGTTCATCAAGAGTAGTGACTGGCGTATTGTGACGAGCCAGTTGCTCGGCCAACACTGACCAGACGTTTTCAATTGGTGAGAGATCTAGAGAATATGCTGGCCAGGGCAGCAGTCGAACATTTTCTGTATCCAGAAAGGCCCGTACAGGACCTGCAACATGCAGTCGTGCATTATCCTGCTGAAATGTAGGGTTTCGCAGGCATCAAATTAAGGGTACAGCCACGGGTCGTAACACGTCTGAAATGTAACGTCCACTGTTCAAAGTGCCGTCAATGCGAACAGGAGGTGACCGAGGCGTGTAACCAAAGGCACCCCATACCATCACGCCGGGTGGTACGCCAGTATGGCGATGACGAATACACACTTTCAATATGCGTTCACCGCGATGTCGCCGAACACGGATGCGACCATCATGATGCTGTAAACATAACCTGGATTCATCCGAAAAAATGACGTTTTGCCATTCGTGCACCCAGGTTCGTCGTTGAGTACACCATAGCAGGCTCTCCTGTCTGTGATGCAGCGTCAAGGGTAACCGCAGCCATGGTCTCCGAGCTGATAGTCCATGCTGCTGCAAACGTCGTCGAACTGTTCGTGCAGATACTTGTTGTCTTGCGAACGTCCCCATCTGTTGACTCAGGGATCGAGACGTGGCTGCACGATCCGTTACAGCCATGCGGATAAGATGCCTGTCATCTCGACTGCTAGTGATACGAGCTCGTTGGGATCCAGCACGGCGTTCCGTATTACCCTCCTGAACCCACCGATTCCATATTCTGCTAATAGTCATTGGATCTCGACCAACGCCAGCAGCAGTGTCGCGATACGATAAACCGCAATCGCGATAGGCTACAATCCGACCTTTATCAAAGTCGGAGACATGATGGTACGCATTTCTCCTACTTACACGAGGCATCACAACAACGTTTCACCAGGCAAGGCTGGTCAACTGCTACTTGTGTATGAGAAATCGGTTGGAAACTTTCCTCATGTCAGCACGTTGTATGTGTTGCCACCGGCGCCAACCTTGTGTGAATGCTCTGAAAAGCTAATCATTTGCAGATAACAACATCTTCTTCCTGTCGGTTAAATTTCGCGTCTGTAGCACGTCATCTTCGTGGTGTAGCACTTTTAATGGCCAGTTGTGTACATTTGGTAACCAGCAACGTATGACCTAACTTGCACCAAACGCAAATTCATAGCGATCTCTATTGCAAACTATTCGACTTTCTTCCAACAGTTCAATTATTATCTAAAATATATCAAGAAGTACAACGATTAACGAAATGATGAGTTCATAATAAAGCTGACGAGTAACGCCAAGAGATGCGTGAGTATCAATTTTTTTAACGAGTAGTTTCTATAAAGTGGTTTGACAAAGATTTCGGATCGGCCGGCTTGTCCGTTTGTCGTCCACGCAGAGAAGCGAATCTCCCAGCTGCCAGGCAGACGTTACGAGACAGGCGTGGTACCTCATGGAGAGGTTTACTATTGAAATTTCGAGTGAGCACTTTCCGGGAAGAGTCGGACAACACATTACACCCTTTCACAGATATTCGAGAACTTAGATCTAACACAGAAGCTCACCGACAATTATTCCTCGCACGCGCCATTAACGAGTGGAACAGGAAAGGAGACATCTGTTAGTGGTACCAGAAGCACCCTGTGCTTCACATCGTTAAGCGGCTTGTATGATGTACATGTAGATGTAAAATATCTGATTTACTCTCCCTTCGAATATGACTCTGCATTAATTTTCTCACGATAACTGCCGAGCGAGGTAGCCCAGTGGACTACCGTGCCCCAGGACGGCGGCTCAAATCCACGTTCAGCCATCCTGATTTAGGTTTTCCTTGATTTCTCTAAATCGTTTAAAGTTAGTGCCGGGATGATTTCTTTGAAAAGCCACGACCTATTTCATATCCATCCTTCCCTAATCTGAGCTTGTGCTCAGTCTATAATGACCTCGCTGTCGACGAGTCGTTAAACACTGATCTTCCTTCCTTCTCATGATAATCGCCCCAAAAAACCTCCCCAAACTGAAGAAGGAAAAGAAATGTATCAAGAGCAGTGAAGTGTTCCGTGTAAAGTCCTCAATAGTCTTCAAGATTTTCTAGTAATTTCTGGGGCTTACAGCGTATTGTTTTGTCTATCTTTTGGTTATGAAATTACAGTACTATCACTTGCTTTAGGTTCTGTTAGTATAGGGCCTTTGTGCACAGAACATTTAAAAGTGGTTAATGCTGAACCAGATATAAGAAAAACGTCAAATGTGACATAATTAAACACGATCTTGAAACCTGAGTATCTCCTGGCGTATATAATTTTCAAACAACTTACGGGAATTCAGCCAAGTAATATTTTCAGAAACCGCCGAAATATCGGCGGTCGCTGAAAATATTACCTAGCTGAATTCCCGTAAGTTATGTGAAAACACCATCTTCTTCCCTTCGTGCTGAATGTGACTATCAAAATTGACTACGTATTACGTAAGCAAATGGTGAAAAATACTTCCAAGCAGAACAGTTAAAAAAGAGTCAGAAACTAACTATGGAGAAGTAAAATCTGTTCTTGGTGTAGATCTAGCTGAACACCTCGCTCTTGTATGTGGAACAAAAGAAGATAGTCCTCGTATTAAACACTCACATTCAGAAACTATACGCCGATGGGCGATTCCTTTATTTTCCTCCTATATTCCACAGAAAATCATAGGGATAGAGTTCTGAGCGTAAACGGTCACTGTGCCTCCGTTGGAACATTCCTTTCCTGTGAGAAACGAGCAGAAGAAACCATCGTCAGCAGCAGAGAGAGGTATGTGGGCAATAAATTTAGCGCGCCATACAACACCGCAACCATAAACTCGACCCCAGCCATTAACCTGGAACGAACGCTCATGTCGGGCTACAAGGAAACGTTGAAGATATGGGCATTCAGACGACATGGCACTCAGTCGCTGCAAAGGCCTCTACGTGATTAAAACGAGGTACGTTCTGAATGACTAAAAAACGAAAGCTTAATGGACACTGTTTTTGTGAACAAAAAGCAATCTGTTGCAGCCAAATCCGGTGAACACGGCGGGAATGGAAGCACTGTATGAGAGTCCCGTAGTTTTTCAGGAGAAAGGTGTGTGAGTACGCGTTATACTAATGTATGGCAATTTTCTTCTATACACCGTGATGAGTCTAGCCTGAACGTTTGTAAAACGTGAGACTGCCTTGTGTCGGTCCTACACTTGTCGAGGCAATATGGAAGAACCACACCTTGAGAATCCCAGAGAACGGTATCAATGACGTTTCCTGCAGAATCAGTTTGCGTACCATGAAATTCTTTCACCATTTATCCTCCACGGGTTCGCCTGCTACGCCTCTGCCTCGCAATGAATCCGTTCTTCGCCTACTGTTGTGAGACATCGGTATCTTTGCAAATGTCAGCGATAATTTTTGGCTCAACCTTGACAGTCGTCCGGGTTCATCTGAGACTAGGACCGTCAAAACCTTCAGTGGATACACCACCATACATTCACCAGCCCATTCTTAACTATCGAAGACTTAGGAGACTAAACGTTTAATTTCGAATCAACTTCCTCTTTTCATAGCCATTAGGATTGTAACTTTTAATTGAGTCAACTGTGTGTTCTCGGTGAAACATTGCATTTTGTATCAACTGAACGAAACTTCATTATTTTTGTGCGGCCTATGTTTTGGGATATAAGCCCACTTTCCAGTACGCAGTTGATTCCAAACCAGCAATCCAGCACAGATAAACACACCTCCATTTCTTAATATATCGCTTATCGACATAAGATTTCTTTCAGGAGTGCTAGTTTGTGCAAGGTTCGCAGGAGAGCTTCTGTAAAGTTTGGAAGGTAGGAGACGAGGTACTGGCAGAGGTAAAGCTGAGAGGACCGGGCGTGAGTCGTGCTTGGGTAGCTCAATGCCGGCACGGTAGCTCAGCGTGTTCGGTCAGAGGGTCAGCAGCCCTCTGTAATAAAAAAAATAAGTTAATCGATCAACAACGAACTTAAACGGCTGTCTTACGACGTCCGCCCCGAGCAGATGCAACGAACGAAAGCGAACAAAATGAGATTAAAAAAAAAAAGTTGGTGGAGCACTTGCCCGCGAAAGGCAAAGGTCCCGAGTTCGAGTCTCGGTCCGGTACACAGTTTTAATCTTCCAGGAAGTTTCAAGTCAATGCCTTAACAATTTCTTAGTCCAATAAAATTACGTATCGTACCGTACAAAAGCTTGGATGGTTTTGATTTTGGGGTATACTGTATGTTATCGAACTCTGATTTAAAAATCCGATTTTGGAGGACTGCTTCGGACATTCCCTTACGTGTTTCATGGAATTCTCTTTTTTTGTGATTTGAATAGGTAGCATACATACGTGAGCAATTTGTCTTACTCACATTATTTGAAGAATGAGTCTACTTACACATGGACGTCGGTGTTCCACTGCTCGATAAACTGTGTAATGTAAGACGTCTAATCATGGCCGTTGTATTTTTTGAAACATTACGGAGCATTTAAAACAAATGTTTCAACAAACGTTATCTCCGTCCTCTGTTAAATATTTGTAGCTGCTTGACTTTCGTTTTCACGCATCCATACTGATTTAAATTACAAATTGCTTCGAATGAAACCTGAGACATACGAGTTACGAGCACAGCGCGCTGCGAGCGTGTTTGTCTCGTGTCTGCATCCTTCAAATAACAACCCCGGCGCATGTTAACGCCGTCAACAAGCGTGCAGGAACACGCACCGCCTAGCCGTTTCTTCGTGAGCTTCTAGAGAATATCTTGAGAACTAGAAGCTTCAGGAATTTGACTGTGCGCTCGAGCCGCCGCGCCTCGCCGCCCCATCCCTTGTCAAGCGGCTCTTTTGTCGGACCGGCAAGAATGTCGGCTTGTCCGCTGTCGGGTTGCTGTGAAGTAAGCCTAACCTGCACCAAGACCACCTACAGTAGGTGGTCTTGCCTGCATCTTCGCTGCTCGCTCCACTGCTGGCTACGATCCTCGCCAGGCGGTGACCAACAAGCTGGTTCGTGTTTTGCGCTGCGACCAGTGCCGTACGTCCGAAAACAGGAGCTGTGTTGCGATGCTTCAAAGTCACTTTTGCAGTGCCGTGTTTAACGACTGGCGTTCGTTGCGCGCGGTTTCTCGGGCCTGTCGCAGGCAGTATTGTTTGTTATGTGCTGTGGAGACGATCCAGTAACGACGAAAATGAGTGAAGATTTTAAACAGACACTTATTTCAGCTGTGTTTAATATCACAACAATAAACGCAGTTCCACTTAGCCGCGGTTTCATCACATTAATGCCCTAAAATAAACACCATTTGTAACAGCTATGCACAGTTTTTTCGAAGTGGAGATAGGTGTCGATCTAAAACATGTAATTTTTTACACCTTGTGTTGCTACACTTTCCCAGAACTGCGGAAGTGTGTTGGTCAAGTTTAGTCATAGAAACACCTGTAAATGTAATTCTATTTCTTAACATCTGACGTTGCTCATCTTCAACTAGAAAGAAATTAAGCACAATGTAGCAAACTTTTACAAGACTCCATCCACACAAAAGTCTCGTCTTACAGTAATTTATTCTTCTAGATCCAAATACGAAATGCATATACACCTAATTTGTAGGGTGTGGACAACAAATAACTGTTTGCCTTTCATAATGTAAAATTATAACTGTAAAATCACAGCAGATGGTTGTCCGGTATAAACAGACATAGCCGAGGTTAAAATTTGTATATATTTGGATTTTTATAGCCATGAATCATTAAAATAACAGGATTACGGACACTATACGTGTACTGATCGCTAGTAATTCATTTTTTTCTTTCCTGCATTGTCTGACACTACGCTAAACCCGTGCAGACTCCGTAGGCTGGCGATCGCACCATTTGCGCCATTAATAATCCGCATTCACTTGTGAAAAAAAAAGACCAATATCAGCGGCACTACCGTTTCAAAAACTTTTCTGTACTTTTAGCTACATTTCATTTGGAACAACGTGTAGCCTAAAACGTGTCTAACAGTAAGCTACCCTCTATCAAACCTATTCACTACAAGATCTGTAATTAAGTGCACGAGGTTGGGAAACGGCGTGATTTCACAGAGACTGTTACCAGTTATGGAAAGGTAAATGGTTAACTAGGAAGCAAAGATGCTACACTACCACATCTACAAAAATTATATTTCATAAACGCAAAATTTTTACAAAATCGACTGAGAAATCGTACAGAACTAAAAAAAATCACGCCGTAGGAAGAGTTGACATTTTCTTTTTTCACAAGGAATGTAAGCCTCTTAAGGAAGAAATAACTACATAATACAACGCGGCGTAGTCTCATATACGGCCAAAACGTCTTATAACGTGAAAATCGGAGAAGTGAATTTTCCTCTTATGGCTGTCCCGGCCCGCCCCACCCCGGTGTGCACTGAGATGTGCCAGCTGGCAGTAGCGCGGCACAGGGAAAATTGACGCGAGGGCGTTCTACACCCCTCGCAGGGCGAGCTTTGTGGATGCTCTGGGCTTGCTAAAGAATACACGCCTTGCACAGAGCCTGACGGACAGTGAGACGAATGACACTGCCGTTGACCCCTGCAGATGCTGAACGACGAGCCTTAGACCATCGGTTCCCAACCGATGTTTCGCGGCCCTCATGTGCCAAGGTCAGCTAATACAGAATGAAATAAGAATTGAAATGCCCTATCGCTATCCTATGCCACTCACAAGGGAATGGTCCATTCTGTCACGTCGCCACGTACCTAGTTTTTAACACACAGAAAGAATAAGAAAAGAAGCTTCGAAGACGGACTGGCAGTATTTTCGTTTTATGTTGTAAATTTCTGGTATAGTGTGCCACCAGGCGGCTAGAAGTGTTCAGCCCTACAGACTGCACTAAATGGCCCGTGCGTGGCCTCGGCTGGCTGCTCATGGCGTAAATGTATACATAACATGCCACAATCCGATCGTAATTTGTCGAGTTGGTAGCTTCTCGTACACAACTGCTCGCAAGAACGACTCACTTGAATTGCTCATTTAATATCCTGACCCAAGAAGAAGGAAGGACACCTGGTGTCTTATTTTTCCCGTCCGCGGCAAAGATTATGAAAGACTGAGCTTTGCTCGGGTTTATTACTACATGAGAGGAAGGAAGCGACCATGGCCCTTTTAAGGAACCATCTTGGCATTTGCATGGTGTGACCTCGGTGACCGCAGGAAACAGACATCTGGATGCTCGACCCAAGAAGCTAGCCTAGGTCTCTCGAATTTGAGTTGAGAGTGTTAGCCACTACACCAGTTCTCTCAGTCCTCATGGAGATATTGCTGAATTACTACTGACTTCATGTGCTTTTCAACAAAGTATTTATTATGAACAGACCTTTTCAAATTTACTTTTTCTGAGAAATAGGTACAAAAATAGACTGAACGTAGATAGTGCTAGAATTAAATTTATTTTAATACAGATATTGATTCTCTCGTCGTTGACAAAGAATGCCAAAAATCTCTTTGGGTCATTTTGAACAGTGACCACGTTATTTTGAGTTTTTATCTAGTTGTATCAGTTACGTGAATACAATAAAAATCTTTCCTTTATAAAAGAATATTAATAGTCTTGAATTCTTCTTGTACAGTGTGTGTGTGTGTGTGTGTGTGTGTGTGTGTGTGGTGGCGTGCGCATCTCACAGCCGTTTTTACAAAACAGGTGGTTTGCGCAATTAAGAAAGGTCTAGGGATCTAGACAACAGCGTCCAGAACTTGACAGCACATTACAGTTTCCTTGCCTGACATCCGCCGCCCTACACTGCGATAACGCCGTCTCTGCAACGCACCCACCGCAGCCTGTCAGTGATGATTCACTCACTTGGGAATAACGCACTCGACTGCACGTAACAATTTCCTTCCTTGACGTCCACCTCCCAGCACTGCGATGACGCCATTTCTGCAGCGCAACCACCGCAGCCAGTCAACAGTGATTCACACCCCCATCCTACCTCTTAATAACTGAGTTGTGTCCACGCCCGCTCAAATCGACCGCCCCAGCACGTGGTCTAGTGGTTAGCGTTGCTATCTCAGGATCATGGGAGTCCTGGGTTAGACTCCCGGCCGGAGCTGGGGGGTTTGTCCTCCCAGGGACTGGGTGTTCGTATTGTCATCATTTCATCATCACTTGGGAACATGGCGAGACTGGACAGTGAAAACATTGGGAACTTTTTTTGACAACCACGCCAGTGAGTTCCCCTCAAACCAAAAATCATCACCATCATCATCATCTAACCGGCCCTAAGATTTGTATTTGTACGGAAGACATTATAATAAATGTCAACATTTCGTGTTTTATCCATATATTAACCCGTTTCAATTGCATATAAATCCCTTGAACTCATAACCTATTGCTGTTTGATTTCACTGTATGAGTTTTGAATTTACAACATTTTGACGCCCAACGTGGGAAGATCTCGTTGGTTAGACTTGCGTTTACAACAGATACTTTCTAGTTAGTTGGCACAAATTAAATATTTCAGTTTTCACAGCGGTGAAGAAAATCACTCAAACACACATATATTTCTTGAAATTTGCGTTTTGTGTCACGCAGCTAGAGTCACCATCGGTATTTTACAAGCGCAATAACATTTGAGAGAGTTTATCTTAGAAACGTTTCTATAAGCTCCTCTTATTATCATCTACGTCTACACCCATACTCCGCAAGACACCATACTGGCGGAGGGTAGTTTGTATACCTCTGTCACTTTCCCCTTTTCCTGATTCAGTCGCGAATGGTTCGTGGGATTAAAGATTGCTAGTGAGTCTCTGTGTGTGCTTCAATGTCTTTAATTTTATCTTCCTGGTCTTTTCACGAGATATAAGTAGGAGGAATCAATATATTAGATGACTGTTCCAGGAACGCATGCTCTCGAAACTTTAACCGTCAACCACAGCGTGATGAAGAATGCCTCTCTTCCAGTGTCTGCCGCTGGAGTTGGCTGATCATCTCCGTGTCGCTTTCGCGCTTGCTGAACGATTCTCTAATGAAAAAAAGCAGCTCTTTTTTGGCTCTTCTGTATTTCCTCTATCCCATCTGATATGGATTTCAGACTAACGAAGAATGTTCAAGCATTGGTCGAAGGAGTGTTTGGTGAGATACTTTCTTCGTCGACGGACTACATTTTGAGAATGCTTCCAATGAATCTGTCTGGCATCTGCCTTACCCGCGATTAATCTTATTTGGCCATTCCACTTCAAATTTTTCCGTATATACACTTCCAGATATTTTAATGCAGTAACTGCTTCCCGTGACAGTTCTGTAAGTCGTGTAATCATGCAGTAAAGGGTATTTCTATGTATTGTAAATATATTACATTTGGTTATGTTACTATCTGTCTCTCCCTCGTTGTCATTGCCATATAATCTGTCATTATCACTAACTTTCATCTATTTCCACTTGTTCTTTCGCTTTATCCCTGTCCCCGGCACTGTGTCCTTCACTCTTTTTCCCAGGACTGTTTCGTCACTGTCGACTACGTACCACTGCCACTGTGTCCCTATATTTCTCTCTCACTGCCAATGTCTGCTTCGCTCTTTCTATAACACAACCACCGTCTACTACTTTCCAGTATTTACTACTTTTCCGTCTCTTTACCACTACCAATGTCTTCTTTTCTCTCGGCATAAGCAAGCGCGAATATGTCCGCATACCAAAATTTTTGGGAAAAATTTTAAAGGTGCTCAGGAAGGTAGAATGAGGCAGCTGGAACCCAACTTTTCGGTAAGAGTATTTTAAATAAACAGAAACATATTCGCACTTTTTGTGCTCCGATTGGAGCATTTTTCCGCTGGTTCCATTCTTTTCCCTGCTGCAGCAAAGCATGTAATTGATATAAAAAGAAATGTATTGGTCAGTAAAATTCAGATAGTTTAGTTATGTGAAACTGAAATAACGCAAAACTAATTTTACACCTCAGACCAAATTTTACGAGCAAAAGAACAAAAATTGCATGTGCTTCAGCACTATAGCATAGGGTTACCAGATGACAACGGAGACCCTTTACATCATATTTGTCCGTGCTACGTCACTTTATAAACCACGTTTTCGCCTCAAACCGGATTTTACGTGTGTATTTTACACGTACAAGTAGAGGATCTGTGAATCTCTATATCTTCGAAATGGATAAAGATATTAAGAAAATTTTCAGCGTTGTTCGAGATCGGGATCGAGAAATGCATCGTAAAAATTACAGCCATCTGCTGTTCATAGCCGTCTCTCAATAAGCGGCCGGGTTTTGGTACCCAAAAACAAGTTTTAGGCGTGTTTCTCCATGACGGTGAAAGATTTTTGAAAACGGGGATATGGCTCTTCTAGATAAATGCCTAGAGAATATACCTTTAGAAATTTAGCCTTGTGCTAGTGTTAATTATTATTTAGATTTCGCCTCATACCCTCTGAACCTCTGTATCTTGAAAACAGATAAAGATATCACGAAAAGCTTCAAGGTTCTTCATGATCAGGATCTTAGGAATATATCGTAAAAATTTCATCCATTTGCTATGCATAGTCGCCTTGGAATTCTCGGCTGCGTTTTGGTCGGCTGATGACGGCGAAACTGTACTGTGCGATAGTAACACTAAGACGATTCTTCTTTTGGGTATAAAAGTGTTCCCTAACTAAAAGTTCATCCAAAAAACTTGACCCAGCCTTTTTATCACCAATAGAACCCGAGATATGAGCACCAGAAAATCCAGTTTTTATGCGCGTTTTGGAACATATTAGGTCCACATACTGTCGCATGAATACCGATTCTTAAAATAATCTAAATCTGTACGAGTAACACATTACCCTCAGTTCGGAAATATACCTCTTGGACGTGAGAGTAGTTTCGCAGCACTGCCGGTAAAGTCATGCTTGGACATTTAGAATCACGTTGTGTTTATTGCCACTGCATCTCAGAACTGAGACGCCCGAGAATTACTATATGTGAATGCTTGTTATTCTAAGTCGTGAAGGTTTTTGGTTTGAGTTTTTTCGGATCAAATGCCTCGTACCTGTGTAAATAAGGAAAAGTCGTTTTGTTGCATCTGTGGAGGGTTGCATTTAAAACTGAAGAAATAGAAAATTATATCGGTATCGTACGGAGACCCTATAAGTGTCAGAATCAACATTCCACGAAGTTCATTCCCATGTGCAGCTCTTGTGCCGGGTCAGGAGATCACACAGCTTTTCCGGGTAACGCCGTCAAGTACCCTAGCGCGGCGGTCTGAAACTCACTCTCAGTATCGTTTGAAGCTCTACGTCACGCACCATTCAGTATGTTGTAAACGACCCGGCTACGTCTCATTCTCCTGCTTTTGACATGCTCACTGAATTTTCTAAGTCTGACCGCCGCCGACTTGTGCTTCGCATTGGTTTCCGATTAGCGTGTTATTTTCTTTTCCGAATCAACACACAGTTCACGCAACCGCCTGCGCTGGTGGCGTGCTAGCTGGTTGCTACACCGCTCTGAACTTTCTTGTTTATGGTTCCGCCTCTATCTCCTCGTAGCTATGGCGCTGTCGTTTCCGACCTCTTCCTATGGCACTACACTAATTTGTAGAACGTATGGACGAAAGTAACTTTCGCATGATCAGTCACTGCCAACTAACACAGCTCCAAGAAACTTGGGAGCATACATAGAAAGAACTGTTACAATATAGATAGCTGAAAGAAATAGGCAATGAGCCAAACAGAAATGACACCTTTATTCAAAGGCAATAATTACGCTATAGTCATCTTGATTTATGATGGTCCCCTGGATGTTACAAAAGACAGGACTTAGTTATTAATAGGTTGGGTGATCACCACAGACGGCAATGCATGCTCTGCAATGTGGTCCCATGCAGGCCACAAGGTTTGTAAGCAGCACTTATCGTAGGATGTTTCCGATCTGTTGAAATATGAGGGTACCTAATGCACCCAGGAAAATTGTCGACCGTGATCGTTTTTGTGGCCCAAGTTTTACGGTGTTGGGAGGCATAATGTTGCGCAGGCGTACTGAGCTTCCAATCCTCGAACACGGTACACTCAACGGTCAACGTTATTGTGACACAGTACTCCTACCCCATGTGCGTCTTTTGAGGGGTGCATTCGACCCTGAGTTCATTTTTATAGATGACAATGCGCGACCGCATCGAGCGGTGTAGATGGAGGAGCTCTCAGAACGAGAGACTATTCGGCGAATGGACTGCCCTGCCCGTTCCCCAGACTTAAAATCATATCGAGCACGTCTTGATGGAGACGTATCGAAGCGCGTCAACATGCCATCCAGAAGCTGTCAACCGCGCTGGCGAATGGAACGTTGGTTGGTTGGTTGGTTGATTTGGGGGGAGGGGACGAAACAGCGAGGTCGTCAATCCCATCTGATTAGGGAAGGAACCATCCCGGCATTAGCATGAAGCGATTTGGGGAAATCACGGAAAACCTAAATCAGGATGGCCGGACGCGTGTTTGATTCGTCGTCCTTCCGAATGCGAGTCGAGTGCACCAATCACTGCGCCACCTCGCTCGGTCGAATGGAACGTCCTACCACAAAACACACTTCCAACCATGTGTCCAGCATGGGAACACGGAGCGGAGCGTTCTTTCCCGTCCGCTGTGATCACACACCCTATTAATAACTATGTCCCGCCTTTTGCAATGTCCAGTGAACCATCACATATCGCGGTGACTTCAGTATAATTACTGTCTGTCCAGTGAACCATCATATATCGCGGTGACTTCAGTATAATTACTGTCTTTGAATAAAAGTATCATCTCTGTTTGTCTCAAGCGGACATACGGGCGGCAGTGTTGCTAGTTAACTGGTACACGTAGCAAGTCGTATCATACTGTGGCCAAGGAGCTAAATCAGAGTTAAAGTAAGTTACAAACGAGTGTCTCACTAGTGGTTAGTTCAACTGTAGCATCTAACATATTTGGCTTAGAAGCGTTCACGTCACGCTGTGAAGTGTGGGAGGTAAAGATTGTACAGGGAGACAAATGGATAAATACAGTACGCAGTTTTAAATGTGTGTAGACTGCGGTAATTATTCTGAAATGAAGAGTCTTGCACATGACAGGCTCGCGTGTAGAGCTGAGTCAAACCTGTCATCGAACTGGAAACCGTAACAACAACAATTAAGTTCATATGACATTTTAAAATATGTAATCATAATGTAACATGTAAGCGCAAGTGCGAGTAAGGAAACCATAAATCAGTGTACCTCCGTACGCAGTTTCAAAATTAAGAGACTTTAGTGTTGCACGACATAAAGTCTGGGCTTTCTGGTGTGAGAATCTTTGTACATACAGGCGTATAATAACAATCGAAAACGTATGGAGGGAAAATTATTGTTTCAACATGTCTAAACAATGGCTGACCTCATTTGTTTCGTACAAAATCAAGTTGAGGTAGTACAGGCGCCTCCTACTCTTTCTTCTTTTATTTGGTTCAAATGGTTCAAATGGCTCTGAGCACTATGGGACTTAACATCTATGGTCATCAGTCCCCTAGAACTTAGAACTACTTAAACCTAACTAACCTAAGGACAGCACACAACACCCAATCATCGCGAGGCAGAGAAAATCCCTGACCCCGCCGGGAATCGAACCCGGGAACCCGGGCCTCTTTTATTTGTTTTTGTATCTTAACTAAAGTGACAAGTAGACAGATAACGGTGTGAAATGCATAAGAGAGGTTTGCAAAACTTGTCATACACACTACACCAGAATACTGAAACGTTATGATGGCAGTTTTCAAAAAATGTCAAACTGGTATGAAGTTTACTAGTTGCTGGAAAATACACCGCTCTGTAACACTCAAGGAGGGCACAGATAAAGTAACGTATCATATTGACAACTGGGTGGAAATCAATGAAAGTGCGGGAGAAAGTTGCCAAACGTCTCCCAGTCGTGCACAGAACTGGACTTCATATGGCGTGTGGCCAGCGTGATCATAAAGCCAAACTGAGCTGCCCCGCAACACGAGGCAACGGAAGAAACGGGAAAAAGACAATGTATGCCAATCAGCAAACAGTTACGGAGCACTGTGCTAGTGTTCATTACAACATTGCCGTGAGACAACACTTGGATGACTTTACACGGGGAATAATCATAGGGAAACTGGAAGAAGGATGAAGTGTGACGAATGTAGCCCAGGAGTTTGGTATTGTGCACAGCACTATTTTACGTGCATGGGGCCGGCCGAAGTGGCCGCGCGGTTCTGGCGCTGCAGTCTGGAACCGCGAGACCGCTACGGTCGCAGGTTCGAATCCTGCCTCGGGCATGGATGTGTGTGATGTACTTAGGTTAGTTAGGTTTAACTAGTTCTAAGTTCTAGGGGACTAATGACCTCAGCAGTTGAGTCCCATAGTGCTCAGAGCCATTTGAACCAACGTGCATGGGGAGCCTTCTGAACCACTGGCACTTCTGCCCGATGGAGAGGAGGTGGTCACCCACGCTCAGCTAAAGCAGTAGATGACCCCTACACAGTGCAGAGGGCAAGAAGAGATCCACCACAAACGGCGGGTGCAACTGCAACCACATGTAGCAGGACTGCAATGCACGCAATCTCACTTTCCACAGAGGCACGATTACTGTATGTAGGTATCTTTTTGCGGACGACCAGCACGTTGTGTTCCGTGAACACCCGCAATTCGGCAGCACCCCTTGCGACGGAGCCAAGAGTGTTGGGACTGGACCAACGAGGAGCGGTGTCACGTGCTCTTATCGGATGAGAGCAGGTTCAGTCTTAGTTATGATTCTGGGTGTACCGTCTTATGGAGAAAGGTAGGGACACGTAATGCACCGGGGCCAGGCAGGCCATTGTCGTTCTGGTAGTCCAGGTGTTATCGTGTGGAGAGACGTAATGTTACATCGGCTTACTGACCACCTGATCTTTGAACACGGTGCGCCCACTGATCAACGTTATTGAGACACTATACTTCTTCCACATGTGCGTTTTCTAGTGGTGTATTCCACCCTAAACTTCATTTTTATGGATAACAATGCGCGATCGCATCGAACAGCGCTAGTAAAGGAACTCACGGAGCGAGAGGATACTCGGCGAGTGGGCGGGCCTGCCCGTCCCCCAGACTTAAATCCCATCCGAATACGTGTGGGATCCACTGGGGAGACGTACTGCATCACTTCCATATGCACCACCAACCATTCTGCAGTTGTCAACAGCGCTTGTGCAGGACGGAACGCCGTACAACACTCAAATTTTTCATCAAATACGTTCTGAGTGAAGGCTTATCAGATGATCATGTAAGTTGAAAATTATTTAGCAAATTTGAACGCTGTTTAATTTCTCAGTGATATTGTTGTCGTTAAATGTCAATAAATTATTAGAGATCGCGGTTATTGGAAACGTTTTCTGATTCTAACGAACGAACACGGTCGGAAAGTAATGTTCATTCTGGAAATATCACCGTAGTTTAATTCAGTATGTAACACAGTATTTTTCTGTCCCTAATATCATGAATAAAAATAAAAAATAGTCCTCGCCATTCAGTTCTGTATTACAGCAGAAATTATGTTGTATACTACTATATGGTACAGTAAACTGTAGTACGAACGCAGTGGGAACTAATTTGGTCACGTCACTTGGTACAGCCAAACTGCAATTCAAAATAGGTCATGGAGCTACCTTGCAAACGTGGGTACTGATCACGTGAAATCCTCCTGAGAGGAAATGCAACGATTTGCTATTATCATTTAAGTTACTGACGATGAGAACGTAAAATAAGCAATAGTCCCTACGGAGAAGGTAACCGAACACAATTCAGGACATTAAAAATACGATATTTACTCCTAATATAAAAATACGTGCTCACAGAAAGTCCTGCATTGATGGTATGGATCAAATGTGCCATTAGAGAGGAACTTGCTAACAGTATGACCAATGTAATGAAATATCAATTTTACAGTTTTGTCGCATATAATGGATTGGGATACTCTCAGAAAAATCGTGTTTTAAAATATAACGAATAAAAGGAAGGAAGATTAGGGTTTGACGTCCAATCGACAACGATGTCATAAGCTCGGATTACGGAAGGATGGGAAAGAAACGGGCCGTGACCTTTCGAAGGAACCATCCCGACATTTGTCTTAAGCGATTAGAAAAATCACAGGAAACCTATGCCAGGATGGCCGGAAGAGAAGTTGAACGTCGTCCTCCCGAATGCGCGTCCAGTGTCCTAACCACTGCGCTGCCTCGCTCTGTTATACCCGGACAAAACGGTGATCGTGTACAGAGGCAAACGCCTGAAGACAGCATACTAAATTATCATTTTTAAGAGAGATTGGTGCTTCGGAATTGGTAATCCAATAGTTCATTTGGCCCAGACACAAGATTACACACCTACTACAGTTGCTAAACGTTTGAAAAAGTTACACAGTGAGATTACGGTTGTCGAATTTAAGTGCTGATCGATACCGTAGCTAGACGCTTAGCGCGCTATATCTCTCCATTTACAAGAATACCAGATTGCAGGCTGTTGTTACATCTGTTTGTCGGACATAATCGCAACGGTACTGAAATCCTGCACAGGTCTTCAGTTTGTTTTTCCTTTTAATATATGTACTATATATCATTTGTGTGTTAGGCCTCGTCCTACGTTAACTACAGAATCGAGCAACAGCGCTTGAAATCGTCAGGCGACAAAACACAATCGCATATTGTCGTGTCCTGCGAGACCGATATTCGTAATGCTTCCAGTCTTCCGCTACAACTGGCGACGTTTGAATTCAAACTACTGAGTCTTCCTGCTGCAGCTTGTGCGACAGTCCTAGGTAAAAAAGCTTACCATTTCAAAAGATTTTGCAGAGATTTTGACGGTAGAAATGTGAAAGAGCCATTATTGGGCATGAGGCAGAAAAATCATCGCAACAGATTTAAATCTAATCAAGAGTGGGAAGATTACAGTTGACAGGTATTTCACCATACCTCCTTTAAACTTTTTGTCGTTCAAAAGGCTGTCAGTTCCACGAGTGTATATGAGCTAGGCCTGGGCATACGCTTTGCATATATCCATCAGAAAATTGAGATCTGAATGAGGTATAATTTAATATTACATGGAAAATGAGCTATTCAGTTCCTTGTCTGTTAAATTTTTCTATTGATAAAGACTGACATTACAGTATCCATAAGTCAGTCATCGACTGCAGTATTACCATTTTCCGGGATGGTTCAGAGCAAAATCTGTTTCTCAAATATGGACCAAATAACGTTGCTATTAAGTTGTGTAGTTTCCTTTGCCTTTGTTACCAAGAACTGAAAAGCTAATATATGTTAAATGGTGAGTTTATACAGCAGTCAGTAAGGAAAACATTGGATGGGTCCCATTAGCATACTGACTGGATACACCTTAAAGTGAATTTGATTACGAATTTTCTGCTTGTACGCACTTAAAATAATGGCAAAAGGACTGCTCATATTAGTCGTCTCTTTCTCGGTGTTATTAGCATTCAGCTAATAGGTTCCAGTTGTAAGATAGACTTTTCGCACGCAGGACACAGACTCATGTCGATTGACGCAGCAGCCTTACACAGCGGTCTAACGCTGTCCTTCGTGCCCGGCATTCACGTTAGACGCTGCTTTAGCCTGGACTGTTTTCACTCGATACGGTTCTTGCCGCCACGGTGAACTGATGAGTATGTGACTGCTATTTCTCTTTGTTACGGTACGGAATTCGATGCGGCTACTAGCACGGGAGGAAAAAGTCACTTTTCCTACTTCGTTGCTCAAAAGCGATATATTAATGAGAGTATGTCACATCTATTTCTGGAGTTGATTTCTCGGAATAAATGCTTTACTTTTCAAATAAGAACACTTTATGTATTTCATTTCGCGTGATATAACGTTCCCCACACGATTTCGATAGGTCACCTACTATCTTAACGTTCAGTACATTTTGAACCGTAAACTGCATTGTAAGAATTATAGCAGAAAAGACACAAAACATTTTTGAATTTCGAGTCTGTCTTTCTTGACTAAGTTGTTGTTATATGACTGCATTAAGCTGGCCGGGGTGGCCGAGCGGTTCTAGGGTTCTAGACGCTACAGTCTGGAACCGCGCGACTGCTACGGTCGCAGGTTCGAATCCTGCCTCGGGCATGGATGTGTGTGATATCCTTAGGTTAGTTAGGTTTACGTAGTTCTAAGTTCTAGGGGACTGATGACCTCAGCTGTTAAGTCCCATAGCGCGCAGAGCCATTTGAACCATTTTTGACTGCATTAATACCGAGCACCGCTGTACACCCAGTGTGTACTACTTCAGTGCCACACTAGAAGATCTGTTTTGCATTTATTTTCCTGCTGCTGGACAGTAACTAGAACGTGCTCTAAGCAAATGTCTACCAATCTCCTATTTGATTTTAATCCAGAGGAAGTAGATAGTTTACAATTTGTTCTTTACCTGCAAAAAAATGGTTCAAATGGCTCTGAGCACTATGGGACTTAACATCTGTGGTCATCAGTCCCCTAGAACTTAGAACTACTTAAACCTAACTAACTTAAGGACATCACACAACACCCAGTCATCACGAGGCAGAGAAAATCCCTGACCGCGCCGGGAATCGAACCCGGGAACCAGGGCGTGGGAAGCGAGAACGCTACCGAACGACCACGAGCTGCGGACTTTGTCTGCAACTAGGGGTATACAATCATAGCTGGGCTTTCAATAAAGTTCGATTGTACACGTTTATTTGCTCTGTATATTCGTCATGGACGGCAACTATTATACCTAAGAAGGAAATCTTTTGCGTTCATCTGATTAATCAAAAACTCAAATCAAATGCTTTTTGTATCTTCTATTTGCAGAACTGAAGACGAAGAAGCACATCTCCTCCTATTTTTTAAATTTCTATCCAACTTTATTTAATAGTTTCGACTTGCTACGAAGAATGTTTACAATAGATGATTTGCAATGTCAGAAATTGTATGCGTCCTAATAAAGTGACTGACATTCGAAGAAGGTAATATCGACAAAGTTACTAAAATACTAAGAAAACGGCCATCTGTAAAGAAATATTGAGTAATTATGAGGTTTCAAAGCTATCGTAAGCCGAACAAACAGACGCAGAAGCGGAAGAGTGTTTAGGGTACGTTAAGGGAATTAATAATGCCTTCTCGCGGTTGAAACTGGAGATAATTTATTGGAAAAGCACTCTGTCACTATTCCTGACAAATCTCTGACAAAACGTTGCCATTCTGGAGTCAGTTATAGATGATGTGTGGTCGTAATATCTTGTGCTTGTTGATCTGGCAAGCAGTATTTCCACATGGGCACCAACGACATGTTCACTGGAACGTTTTATCAGAGAGTTAGTATTTCTAAAAAAAAATGTGCCATTCATAGATTGCAAGATTCCTTTTGGAGTAGTTTCAAATCAACTTAGTTCTGTCCGAAGTGCACCCTCGATTTTAAGTATGTATGAAGCCTGTGCTAAGATTTCAAAGTTTGCTGAACCTAAGACAAATCTAGGAAATACTGAATACTTTCTGTTAAACTGAACCTTTCACTCAACTCTTATAACTAACTCAATAATACGTAATGTTAAGACGTATAATACTCACGGTGTATATTTTTCTCCTCTGTGTCCAGAATTTCGAAAGTTTCGTTAAGAGCTTCACAGGCTTCCTTAGTAAACTTATGTTGTTTTATATCATGCCACAAACCATTACTGTACTTAACATTTTAACTGTTCTGTATCGATTTATGCATCAATTTTTGAACACCACCTCAATAAAAAATAAACAGTGTACCTCGTCGCGCAATGTGTTGCTCGACCATAACCTCGTCGTTCAGGCAACCGACACACAGTAAATAGCACACAGGACATTGTAAAACACCCAAGGCAGTTTTACCGCAGTCGGGGACTGCAGTGTCGCCATACGGCAGTTGTTGAGTTCACTTTCGGGGCATGATAATGCTGTGGACTATTGAAAAGCCGGAAGTGGACATACACTGGTGTCAAAAATTAAAGCAACAAAACACTGCTTCCCCGTCCTGTGTCTAATTCACAGTATACTCATACAAACTGTCAACCAGACGTCCGTACGATCGTGTTCTGCAACGAAGATGGCATTCCGGTCAACGGAAAACAATGCCAATGATGATGTCAGGGCTCCTATCAAACGAGGTATTGTTTCCTGGGTAGCCCGACATCCACAATCGTTGTGTACACAGCCACAGACGATGAAGTATGGCACAGAGAAGACGCCAACCAGACTTTCTGCGGTGGATGGCCATAGGAATAATGGAAGCAGGACAGTCTATCGAAAGTGTATGTCGAAGACCAGGGCAGGGGCGACCACGTGTGACTTCAGAAGAGAGGACCGTTTTTTGCCAGTAAGGGCACGACTGTACCGCCTTATCACTGCACGGCATGTGAGCTCGCAGCATCCACAGGACGTGTTGTATCGAGGCAAACAGTGTGCAGAAGGCTTCGACAGAGTGGCCTTTATTGTCGGAGACCTGCTGTATGTGTGTCTCTAACGTGTCTTCACAGAAGGGAACGTCTAGAGTGGAGTCGTCAACATGCCACTTCGACGGTGAAACAGTGGGCCAATAGTGTTTTCACAGTTGAGTCCCGATTTATTCTGGACAATGATTCTAGATGGATTCGCATCTGAAGGGAACGTGGAACACGATTTCGGGACCCAAACATTGGGGAAAGAGACCGAGATCGAGGAGGATCACTAATGGTATGGGCGGAGATTATGTTTACCACTCCAACACCTACTCACGAAACTGTACGGGTGAATCGGCTAGGTTTAACTGCTGTCAGGTATCGTGATGAGATCTTGGTACCTCATTTGCGGCTGTGGCGAGGTGCTGCTGGCCCAGACTTTGTATTGATGGACGATAATCCTCGACCGCATAGAGCATGGGTGGTTGATGTTTTCTTGGAAACGGAATATACTGCACGCATGGCGTTGCTTCCTTGCTCTCCGGATTTAAATTCCATAGAGCATGTCTGCCATTTACTAGGGAAACAGCTTACATCATGTCAGCATCCACTAACCACTCTCCAAGACTGCTAGCAGCTCTGCAGGAAGAATGGGCGTTATTGCCTTAACATGAGACTGATGACTTCATTCACAGCATTCCCCGTCGTTATCGGGCCTTCTTTGCTACGAGAGGTGGTCACACACCATACTGAGCACATTAACCAGTTATCGGAACGTGTGAGTAAATTCGTTATGTTGGAAAAAACGAACATTTTTGTCTATCGTTACGCATGTTACATTTGTTTACGTTCTGAATTCTTTACACTATTTCTAGTTTACTGTCACCTGTTTATTCTGCAACCTCGAAAAATTTCCGTTTCTTGCTGTAATTTCGTACACCAGTGTAGAATGGAAACCGTTGCGAATGCACATTGCTTAAGGCGACTCAAACTGACTGTCCGTTCGAGACGGAACAAAAATTGTTCAAATGGCTCTGAGCACTATGGGACTTAACATCTGAGATCACCAGTCCTCTAGAACTTAGAACTACTTAAAACTAACTAACCGAAGGACATCACACACATCCATCCCCGAGGCAGGATTCAAACCTGCGGCCGTAGCGGTCGCGCAGTTCCAGACTGTAGCGCCTAGAACTGCTCGGCCAACCCGGCCGGCGCGAGACGGAACACGTGTGAGAGTTTGGAACGAGCGGATGGCGGGTGAAGGATGCCGAACGACGCGTTTCGCTTTGATGGGTGACAAATCCCCGGATGGTCGATCGTACGCCATGCCTCGTTTCCTCCCCAGAGTAGCCAGACTGCCAGCCTCACCTCGCTACACAAAGCGCCTTCAGGAGGCACCAACAAACTAGTCTTTCCTTGGAAAATTCAAACTCACTCTGCATCTCCGTACACACCCCGCAAGCCACTGTGTGGCTGTATGGGGCGTGGCCGTGGCAGGCAAGCTGTTGATTTGATCCTTGCGAAAACTACACTGGTGCCCAAAATTAAAGCAACAAACGGAAATTTTGCGAGGTTGCGTTTATTTTGCCACAAAACAGTGTAAGTAGGTGATAGCAAAGAAGAAACAATGTAAAGAATACAGAACGTAAACAGCAGTAACTTGCATAACAGTAGACGTAAATGTTTTTCCAACTTAACATATTTGCACACACATTCCGACAACTGGTTAATGAGCTCACTATGGAGTGTGACCACCTCTGGCAGCAATACAGGCCTGACAACGACGGAGCATGCTGTGAATAATAACGCCCATTCTTCCTGCGGGCCGGCCGGTGTGGCCGAGCGGTTCTAGGCGCTTCAGTCTGGAATCGCGCGACCGCTACGGTCGCAGGTTCGAATCCTGCCTCGGGCATGGATGTGTGTGATGTCCTTAGGTTAGTTAGGTTTAAGTCGTTCTAAGTTCTAGGGGACTGATGACCTCAGATGTTAAGTCCCATAGTGCTGAGAGCCATTTTTTTCTTCCTGCGGAGCTGCTCGCCAGTTTTGGAGAGTGATTGTGGATGCTGACGTCATACAACCCGTCTCTCTACTGCATCCCAGACATGCTCTATGAGATTCAAGTCGGGAGAGCGAGGAGGCCACGCCATGCGTACAGTGTCTTCTGTTTCCAAGAAAACATCACCCACTCGTGCTCTATGAGGTCTAGCATTATCGTCCATTAGTACGACGTCTGGATGGACAGCACCTCGCAACAACCGTACGTGAGATCCCAAGACCTCGTCACGATACGTGTCAGCATTTAAACATTTTAGATTCATGCGTACAATTTCATGAAGGAATGTTAGAGTGATCAATATAATCCCCGCCCACGCCATTAGCGACCCTCCTCGACATAGGTCTCTTTCTACAATGTTCAGATCTCGAAATAGTGTTACACACTTCTTTCAGATGCGAATGCGTCCAGAACCACTCGATAGATAAAATCTGGACTCATCTGTAAAAATAACAATGGATCACTGTTCGACTGTCCAGATGAAATGTTGACCAATCCACTCTAGACGATCTCTTTTGTGAAAACGTGCCATAGACACACATACAGCAGGTCTCCAACAATAAAAGCCACTCTGTCTTCTATACCGTTTGCCTCGATACAACGCGTCCAGCGGATGCTGTGAGGACAGTTGACTGTTGTTGCGCAGTATTAAGGCGGTACAGGTATGCCCTTACAGCCAAAAAATGGTCCTCGCTTTCTGATGTCACACGTAGTCGGTCCTGCCCTGATCTTCGTGTTACAGTTTCGGTCTCTTATCAACTGTCACCACATCCGGGAAACAACAGAACGTTTCACGTTAAGCCATCGAGCCACGTGAGTTTGCGACTGTCCTGCTTCTATTACTCCCATGGCCCTCCACCGCATAGAGTCTGGTAGGTGTCTTCTCGGTGCCTTAATGCACTGTCTGTGACTGTGTACACAACGACTGTGGATGTGGGACTACCCAGCAAACACTACTCCGTTTGATAGGTGCCACGACGTCATCGTTGGCGTGGTTTTCCGTTGACCGAAATGCCATCTTCCGTGTAGAACACGATCGTACGGACATCTGTCGGCAGTTTGTATGATTATATCGTGAGTTAGACACAGGACGAGAAACTAGCGGTTTGTTGCTTTAATTTTAGACACCAGTGCATGTCCACTTTCCGGCTGTATATCACGTTAGCCATGTCCTGGTTCAAAACAGTGTGCCTTCCTACATTGCAGTCTGAGCAACGAAGTGTCTGAGAAAAACTTTTCAGTAGGGAATAATGAAGAGTTTACTTATTATTTCCCATCTTTCACGTTTTCATTTCCTGCCCCTTGTACATAAGAGCCACACAATATAATAAGCCTGCACCAACACGGCAATGAACTGCACGTAAGTTGTCAAAACACTTTCACGTATAATGGTACCCAGTTCGTATAAATATGGCAGATTAACAGTTTTTAGCAGCTTGCAGTGTACATAAATACTCACATATGTATGTGAATATGTAACTCAAACACCACGAACGATACTTTTGAAATTGAACTTCGTACAAAAGATCAGCTGAATGGCGAAACACTAACGGACTAACTACCTGTTGGCTTATGTCTCGGGCTCTTTGATTGATATGTTTTCTGATGTTTCGCCAGCACAGGAACCGACAAACACTGACTGATACTTGCAGAAACTGTCACGTCATCACCCGAGTCAGTAAAGATGCACGTTTAATATGCTCGTAACGCGAGCAAGACGAATACTTGAGCCGCAGCACCTCAGACGTGAAATGCAACACCTGGAAGGTATTTGAGGAGCAATGGGAACTCCATCAGTTATGTTAAAAGTGTAAAAGGGTCAAACATAAGGCGAAGCGACAGATCGGAAAAAAATGTTGGGTAAGGCCCTTCTGCTATACATTTACAGAGTGACGGACAGAATCGGCCGTATATCGCGCAAACACGGCGCAAAGACTATTTTATAAACTGACAAATACGATCGAGACTGTCTCAGGTCGACAAAGGAGAAAAGGGACCAACTTGCAATGTCGGAAAATATCGCATACCATACAAACGCGGAAAAGTCTATATTGAAATGAGTGGACGATCAATCGACACCAGAATCACAGAACATAAGAAGCATTGCAGGTTGGGCCAGGTGAAGAAATCGGCCGTGGCAAAGTGCACGCTGTGTGAGGCCGACCACATATTAAAATTCTCCGACACGGAAGTTCTGGCTGTAGAGAAGAGTTATCACACTCTCTTGTTCAGAGAAGCTGTAGAAATACACGAACATGAGAATAGCTTTAACAAGAAAGGTGAAAGCCTCAACGTGAACGGATCCTGGATTCCCGTACTGCAGCGAACGACCGTTGCAAGTAGCAAGAGGAAAACAGCACCGGAAACGACCATGGAAAAACCACTTGTGATGACGAAACGTCATAAAAATCATCAATCAAATGTCGACCCGTAGTTTATCAACAAGTGGCCACGAAAGTCTTAAAAATTTTCTAAAACACTAATAGTCTGAAATTACAGAACTGTAATCGATATTTGACTTCGAAATTCCGTATGGCACGAGGCGTATGTATTCTGCATTTACAACATGTAGGAGTGAATTTTACAAAGGTTGGAAAACATTCGACAAATCTGATTGGCTTTAAAAGGGAACTACTTCGTAAACTAAGTGTACGTATGAATTAAGTAACTAACTAACTGCCAGCCCATTAAGTTCTCACCTTGCCCTCGTGAGCTGTTAAGTAATTAAGGAGGAGAGGAAGTTTTGAGTCTAACGTTACGTCGTCAATGATCGCTTAATTATGCTAACTCTCCTGTCGTAATCTGATTTGACCCATTACAAATGGTTCGTAAAAGACTGCAGCTATAAAAACAATAGGTTTGCTTATAAATAACATTTTGCTACGATTCACGATTTTCTTTTATTTATATTTTACACAACGCGTTTCGGGAAATGATTTCCATTTTCAAGTGCATTTTTCTCTGTGTGCAATGCAATTTTTACGTAATATTTTTTTGGTGTGAGGCTCTGCCTTCTTCTGTTGACTTTACTGCAATATATAAAAAACGCGCAATTTTTTGTTGGTTATAGATCTTTATATGAACCAAATAAACATGCACAAAAATAAACATAGTGAAACAGACTGCAGTTGCCAATAATTGTACTGCTTCGTTGATTGACACAGTCCTAGACAAAGTGAAGAAAGACTCAGACACAAACTGCACCACAGAAGAAAAAGGCAACAACAAATCTATATCTAATATCCAATAGACTGGCAATATATCACAGAAGGTTGCAAATATTTTCGAAAACCACAAAGTAAAAACTGGGTTTTCTACCTTTAATAAACTACAACAAAAACTAATACATAATATAAAGTGTAATTATGACCATACTCAGACTCTGGAATATGCAAAATCACATGCCAGGAATGCTCCATATTCTACCAAGGACAAACTATCCGAAATTTCAACACCAGGTACACAGAGCACATTAATCCAACACACACAACAGACACACATCATCAACAATAGCCACACATATACATAATACAGGACACCCATTTGGAAAAGTAGAGCAAAATGTCAAAGTACTCCGACTAAAGAAAGGGCGTAAAATGGATTTGTTAGAAGAACTGGAGGTATATTCACATTACAGAATATATGAAGATAAAATATTAAACAAAAAGTTTGAAAGTGAATTTGCTCCGATGCTCCGTCAGTATTCTTAAATAAAAATAGTAACATATAGAGATAAGCACCATTGTAAAAGTGATATAAACAAATTATGGTCCAGATTATTGAGATAAATACCATCTGTACATACTCTGCGAAAGACCTTGAGCATTATCTCTGTCGACTGTATCTAAAAACATATTTGTAACTTTTTTATTTAAATTATTCTCGATGTGTGCTGTGTATGATGTTTAACATGTGTAAGATTCTGCACAAATGGACCGTAAGAAAACTGTAAGTACAAGTTCTTCCAAACTTTGTCACTAACTACATATAAAGTTCGTTAACCAACTAAAAAGGTTGAGTTTTTAAATATTGCAGTAAAGTCAACAGAACAAAGCAGACATCACACCTCAAAAACATTACATAAAAACGGAGCAGTACACAGAGAAAAATGCACCTGAAAATGGGAATCACTTCCTGATGCTCTTTGTGTAAAATATTAGTAAAAAATCGTTACAGTTAGCAGAAAAGTTATTTATAAACGAACTCATTCCTGTCGTAATGTTATCTACAATACACCCGACTGAGAATAAACTGCGCTCGCGTAAACTTGAGATAATGCGCCTGAGGTCTGTGGAATGCTGAGTGGGGTTATCTGTCGCTTGGAAGGTGGCAGCGCGGGATACTGCAAGGTGGCGAAGCGACCTGACAACACAGGCGTCTGGACATCGTCGTAGTAGCGCACAAAAGCCGCTTTCTTTTTACGCTCTTGCTGGAATGTATTCTAGCTCGGGTGCTAAATATGATCACCAGATTCTGATAGCGGAAAACAACTGACTCCCTCAACAACATATTCGGTTAGAGTAAATGTAAGATCAGGAGAATTAAAGCAATATTTTTAATTGCAACGAACGGAAGTAACAAAGCGGCGAGTGTTGTCGTATTTAGTGGACTGGAAACTATGTAGTGGTTATTTTGTGCAAAGCTAATGATTAAACCGGAGCAGCTTTGTTTAGGACGACAGGAACAGTATTCCAGACAGGAATTAAGATTCATGTTCAAGTGAATATTAGACCAACCTCCTCACAAAATTTATCTGTCGGAATAATTAGAGAAAGTACGACATTTCTAGGACAAAACAGTAACAAAGTTTTTTTTTAACAACTTGTACTGCACAAAAGGTAACCAGCAAAGCGTAATCTTACAGGTAAGAATGAGAGAAGAGAATAGCATCATCTGGGGAGTTTCAAATAAAAAATATTCAGTTTCCCATACTTTTTGTGGCGACAGTGTGATAGATGCTCGCTTCTTGCACCGCATTGATAGTTCCTTTGACCCGCATGCTGATGTGGAATAGTTGCTAGTGGACACTAAGAACGACGACGAAAGCCAGAAACTACGAACGATTAACGGACAGCTGTCTTGCGATCTCGATGATAAAATTTGCCCATTAACAGTTTATACAGAGGCAATCATTCTCTTCGCATTAAGTCTGTGAATAGAGTAAATCTTTAATACAACACGAAATAAGGCAGTGGTCATACATTGTACAGTAAACGAATGAGTACACGTTTTGTCATCGACCCCCATTTTATTGTGGTAAGTTTATTTTAATTTTTTTAGTTCATAGACTCCATTTTAGGTAAAATGAATTTAGCTGGTAAATGTCGTTTCAATGGTACTTGTAACATATGTTTCAGGCTGTTACACGGTAGGATGTTAAGTATCATTCTGAAGCTGGCTGTCTGGATTACGTCGGGAATAGTAGTTTGTAAATTGGGCAGTATGTTCGCTCATCCTCGTTCGTACCCACCGCGCTCGAGCATAGCTCTCCTGAGAACGAATGCTCGCGGCAGGCGGCCTGTGGTCGAACGAGGCGTCGTGGGGACATTCGTGGATACTTCTAGAATGTACTGGAACCGCATATAGAAATTAAAATTTTACAGTTAAGATTAGTTCTAAACTCACGAACCTCCATGCAATAGTCTAGTATCATAACCAGTACACCACGGTGACTGCGCTTCTCAGCTTCTTCTGAAAGAATATCATCAAGCTAGCCCATCCCTCATAATACCTTTTCAGGATAAAATTGTGCAGTGTAAACTGTTCCCAACATTATCGGTTTTGTATTGTCTCCCAATCCGAAACTCTTAATGCGAACTCATTTCATCCATTCCTAGACGATTCTAGTGAATGTAACGTTCACCATTTGATTTGTCCCTGATCATTAACATAAACGCTTTTTATCCTAAACAAAAGCATCATTTTTAAAAATTTACATTTATATCCTTACTCTGCAAATCACTGTAAAGTGTATGGGGAAAGGGACGTGCCATTGTACGAGTTATCAGGGCTTTTTCCCACTTTATCCATGTATGGAGCGCAAGCAGAATGATTGTTTAAATGCCTTTGCGTGTGCTGTTATTATTCTGAGACTATCCTCACGATTCTTATGGTAGGACATGTGGGGGGGGGGGGGGGGGGGGCTATGTGATCATTCCATTTAATATCCCTACAAAATGTTACACCCATGTATTTGTATGAGTTTACAGATTCCAGTTGTTACTCAATGATATTGTAGTCATAGGTTACTATTTTTTTTTTTTCGTTTTGAGAAGAGCACAATTTTATATTTCTGAACATTTAAAGCTACCAATCTTTTCACCACCCACCACCTCAAAATCCTGTCACGATCTGACTGAATATTTCTGCAGTTTATTTCAGACTATACTTCATAACAGATAACTGTATCATCTGCGAAAAGTCTGAGATTACCATTAATATTGTCCACGAGGTCATTAATGTATACTCTAATACAAATAAAGACGCATCACGAACGGATTACCCAAATTACACGGAAATCGGTAGATGTGATTACGTGAACATACATTGAAATGGCTACAATTTCAGAAAACATGGATGATTTATTCAAGAGAAAGAGCTTCACAGATTGAGCAAGTCAATAACATGTTGGTCCACATCTGGCTCTTATGGAAGCAATTATTCGACTTAGCAGTGATTGATTGAGTTGTTGGATGTACTCCTGAGAGATAGGGCGCCACATTCTGTCCAATTGGCATGTTAGATCGTCAAAATCCCGAGCTGGTTGGAGAGTCCTGCGTATAATGCTCCAAACGTTCTCAGTTTGGGAGAGATCCGGCGACCTTGCTGGTCAAGATATGATTTGACAAGCACGAAGACTCTCACCGAGTGCGGACGGGCATTATCTTGATGAAATGTAAGCCCAGGATGATTTGCCATTCTGGGCAAGAAAACAGGGCGCAGAATATCATTGATGTATCGCTATGCTGCAAGGGTGCTGTGTATGACAACCAAAGAGGTCCTGCTACGAAAAGAAATGGCACCCAAGACTACCACTCGTGGCTGTCCGGACGTAAAGCGAGCGTCAGTCAGTTTGGTATCCCACTGCCATCAGGAGCGTCTCCCGACACCTCCTCGCTGATCATAGGCGGCTCAGTTCGAAGCGGGACTAATCACGAACTACAGTCAATGAGATTCCAGGCCGAAGGCATGTCTGGAGACAGCGGTGGGATACCAACCCAATTGTCGCCCGCCATACGGCCTGACAGCAAGGAGTGACGGTCTGGGGTGCCATTTCTTTTTATAGCAGCAGCTCTTTGGACAATATTCAGTGCTCTTCATAGCAAGCCATCCTGGGCTTAGATTTTAGCAAGATAGTGCCCGACCGCACATGGTGGGAGTTTCTACTCCTTGTCTTCGTGCTTGTCAAACCCTACCGTTGGCAGCAAGAAGAACGATAGGATCATTATGGGCAGGGTCCTTCAATCATCTCGGGGATTTCGGCGATCTAACGCGCCAGTTGGACAGAAATTGGCACGATATCCCTCAGGAGGGTATCCAACAACTCTGTCAATCAATGTTAAGCCGAATAACTGCTTGCATAAGTGTCAGAAGTGGACCAATGCATCTTTGACTTCCTCAGTTTCTGAACCTCTTTCTCTGCAATAAATTATCCACTTTTTTTCTGAAATTGTACTCATTTGGGTCTCTGTACGTGTACATCACATCTACCGATTTCCTTCTCATTCGGATAACTCCTCAGTGGTGCATCTTTTTTTGTCTTAGAACGTACATGACGAATAGTAAGGGACTCGTCACAATTCTGTGGGATACACCTGAAGTTTCCGCTATATCTGTCGATGGTTCTCTGTCAGAGATACTTGCTGAGTCCTTCCTACCAAGAAATCCTCAATACAGACAAGTTTAGCTTGATACCCCCATAGGAGCATGCTTTTGAAATAAGCAGTGGTTTGGTAGTGAATCAAATGCTTTTCGGAAATCGAGAAATACTACATTTGCCTGACTGACTTGATCAAAAAATGGTTCAAATGGCTCTGAGCACTATGGGACTCAACTGCTGTGGTCATAAGTCCCCTAGAACTTAGAACTACTTAAACCTAACTAACCTAAGGACAGCACACAACACCCAGCCATCACGAGGCAGAGAAAATCCCTGACCCCGCCGGGAATCGAACCCGGGAACCCGGGCGTGGGAAGCGAAAACGCTACCGCACGACCACGAGATGCGGGCACTGCCTTGATCCATGGCTTTCAGTTTGTCATGTGATAAAAGTCCGAGATGGGTTTCATATCATCGCTGTTTTCGAAGTCAGTGCTGGTTGGCATGGAGGAGGCCAATCTGTTTGAGATAGCACGTTATGTGTGAGCTCAGAATACATTCTAAGATTTTATAACAAATGGATATAATGTATATTGGACAGTAGTTCTGTGGATCACTTCTGGTACCCATTTTGTATACGTGTGTGATCTGTGAATTCTTCCAACCTCTGAGAACCGTTTTTTGTTCGAGGGATCTACGATAGATTATATTTAACACAGGGGCTAACTCAGCTGCGAATTGGGCATAGAATCTGATAGGGATTCGATCGTGTCCTGTGGCCTGGTTCAATTTTAACTATTTCAGCTGTTTCTCAGCGCCACTGACGTTAACATCTATTTCAATTATGTTTTCTGTGGTACTGTACGATAATTAAACTGGAGCAATGCTACTGGATTTTCCTTATTAAAAGGACATTTAACAACAGAGTTAAGTATTTCTGCTTTTGATTTTCTATCCACACTTTCATTTGCTGTCCCGTCCACGAGTGTCTGGACACTAACTTTGTTACCACTGGCAATCACTGAAGGCTTCACATATTGCTCTGTTGACAATCAAACACGTTTTATTCAGCAACACTCTATCTACAGTCCCATGCTTAGTTCTACACCAATTATGCAGTAGCCTCAGTTTCTTTACAGTGAGTATCTATCATGGAGGATTCCCCCCATAATGACTGTTGCACTGGGTACGTATCTATCCAGTGCATAGTCAACTATTCTTTCAAAATTGAACCATAGTTTCTTTACGTGCTCCTGTCCTGAGCTAAAAGTTTCAGGTTCCTCATTCAGATATGACACTAAATTTCTTTGTCCAGTTTACTGAGCATGTAAGTCCTTTTACTTGTTTTAGTTGCTCTTTGTACTTTGATAATGTTGCTATAACTGCCTCTTGGTCATTTATAACATTTTCGATGTGGATATCCTCAAAGAGGACAGGTGCAGTTCCTGTCATTAGATCTAATGTATTTTCATCATGAGTGGGTTTCTGAACTATATGTCTTAAATATTTTTCAGATAATATATTTACTAATAAATAAAGCTTTACTCTCGTAGCGCAGGCCTGCCTAACGGTATACAGCTACGCAGACACCTGCTTGGCAGTGTTGGCAACGTAATTGCCATTTCCGTCCACCGTGCTCTCACATGCTAGGACACTACTTGGACTTTAATACGACACGTTTCGACGTCAACATTAACAAACGCTAGATCACTTTGTCTTATGAAGAGCTATTGAATGCACTACAAGAAGTACACAGTTCCATTTAAAAAACGTACTTACTTCAGTAACTCAGTCGATACCAGCGCTAAAAACATTAACTAAACAAAAACATACGTGCCCTCGACGCTCTAACATTTAGCGAAAGTCTCGTTTCGATATGTGTAACCGTTCACGAAATAAAATGGGTTTTACGTCTCACACTGTATAGTTCTGGGGTTCATGTAAATAAACTATCAAAATATTACTGATCCATAAAGTTCTTCTAGTACGAATGACAAGCACTGCTGTAACAGGAAAAATAGGGGTACCAGCGGAAAAATGTTCCCATCGGAGGACAAAAAAATGAATTTGCTCCTGTTGATTAAAAGACTCTGACTGAAAAGTAGGGTACCAGCTGCCTCATTCCACCTTCCTCAACACATTTCATATTTTCCCAAAAATTTTGGCCTGCCAACATAGTCGAGCTTTTTTATGCTGAGATAGGACACAGTGGCAGTGGCAAAGAGGTGGAAAAGTAATAAATACTGGAAGATAGTGGACAGTGGTTGTGAAACAGAAAGAGCTAACGAGACAATGGGTGTGTTACAGAAACAGAGGGTCAGCGTGGCAGTGGAACGTAGCTGACAGTGACAGAACAGTGCTAGGAAAAGAGTGAAGGAGACAGTGTCAGTGGGACAAGAATAAAGGGAAGGAGAAGGTGGAAGTAGGTGAGAGCCAATGGTAATGAGAGACAGGGTATATGACAATGGCAATGGGGGGAGAGAGAGAGAGAGAGAGAGAGAGAGAGAGAGAGAGAGAGAGAGAGAGAAGACGGCAGCAGAGGGAAAGAATAAATGAAATGGTAGCAATAAGAGAGTGCAATAGGGAGACAGTATTAATAGGACAGTGCGAAGGACACTGTGGCTGTAAGACAGGGGACAGTCACAGTTAAGTTAAGAGAGACACAAAGAGGTAATGACATTGAATCGCGCTGAGTGTGTATGAGAATGGGCACGTGGGAGTGAATGGGTATGAGCGACTTATAACGATGGACTATTGAATGTGAGCGAGTTACTGTTAGGGGAGTTTGTGGAAGTGGAAGGTGAGTTTCATGTTAAAAAGAACACGAATATGTTCGAATGCCAATTTTTTTGGGAAAATTTTAAATGTGATGAGGAAGGTAGAATGTCTCTATGCTGTTCGTTTTTGGAACACAACCTAAGAGCAGCTTAGAGACAGAAGTGATGACACTTTCTGCAGGACCTGACCATCCATTTGCAGGACAATGCTCAAGCTCGTACAGTGCAAGCTGTTACTGATTTGTTTGACTGATGAGGCTGCTAAATGCTATATCACCTACTGCACCCCCCTGACTTACGCCCTCGTGAGTTCAACTCGATTTCTAAACTGAGGGAAACACTTCACGGCATTCGCTTCAGAACCGCTACAAACTGGTCGGGCAATAGACCGCGCCACTCGAGTGTCAACACAACTGGCACTGCTAAGAGTATCCTGCGACTTCCACATCGCTGGCAACGGGTTATACACAATGCTGGTGACTACTTTGAAGGTCAGCAAAACTCAGAAACACGTATCTATTTTGTACCAGCCGTAAATAAATAGTTCCCACTAATAAATTTCAAACCCTCGTATTTTAGAGGAATCGTTCTATCAATACCAAACAGCATATCAATGTATTTTAGAGAAATATCGCAATATAGTCTGCGTCTACATCTGCATGATTATCTCACGATTCACAATTAAGTGCCTGGCAGAGGGTTCATCGACCCACCTTCAAGCCTTTTCTCTACCGTTCAACTCTCGAAAGGTGCGCGGAAAAAACTAACAAATCTTTCCGTGCGAGCTCTGGTTTCTCTTATTACGACGATCATTTCTCTCTATGAAGGAAGGCACCAACAATATTTTTTGTACTCTGAGGAGAAAGATGTTGACTGAAATTTCACGAGAAGATTATCGGGCGCCCATTAATTACTTTAGGCGATTTTGGCATTTTTTTTCGACACCCTCCCCCCTTGGTGAGATGTGAGATTTGGCTCCATCCCCTCCCCCCACTCTCACCTGAGATTTTTCAGAAAGCGTATTTATAGTGTAAATACGTTAATCTGTGTTTGGCTGCGTTGAATTTATTAAAAAGACTTAATTTCCTTAATTATCTTTATTTAAGACTAGTATTTAAGACTGAACGTAGTCTAGAATCACAGTGAGGAAATCGGACGATAAAACACTGAAATAAAAAGTAGTTACTA
This sequence comes from Schistocerca americana, assembly GCF_021461395.2. Classification (NCBI taxonomy): domain Eukaryota; kingdom Metazoa; phylum Arthropoda; class Insecta; order Orthoptera; family Acrididae; genus Schistocerca; species Schistocerca americana. Next base: position 561,542,390 of record NC_060130.1, read on the forward strand.
AGTTCGTAAAAGAATATTCATTCTGTCCGCGGGGACTCACGTACGGTCTCAAGAGTGCTACTGGGATCAACATGCCCACGCGATTATCAATAAAACCATCTGCTCCGTCAACCTCTCTCTGATTTAGCCACTCTACACTGTCGTTTGCACACAAAAACTCAATACAATGACGTGTGACAATCCGTGCCGGGTCGCACTTGGCGCTCTGGCGCAGCTGATGCACTGTGGACAGCACGCCGTAGCTCTGCAGCTCTTGTGACAGATGAAGAGTAGATTCCGCATGTACTGCAGCATTCTTTTCGAAATCACTGTGGAACCCCGGAAAAAAATAAAACGGTGGAGGGGGGGGGCAAATGTTCAACGAAACCGCTACACAGAAATAAAAAGAACCGAAAAGAAAGGGATCAGAATCCAGAATTGTATGGTTGGACTGGACCCTTTAAAGACTATGTTTTTTGAGGGCAGTGCGTGTTGTGTAAATCTGTTTTCATAGCAGAGCTGTCGATGGTGAAAATCCATGCAAAACGTGCTTGAGTATTCCTCCTCCGCATTGTGAGCTCGAGACGTCTTGTGCGTCAAATAGAAAGAAAAGAGTAGTCTGGTTCTTTCACTTCGCCGCTTCGCTGAAGGGCCGTTCCATCTCATGCAGAACGTGCAGCGTCAAGTCTTCCTTTTTCTGGAACCTCTGTTTCGCTGCGTTCCATAACTTTGTCACTTCTTCCTGGCAGCACTTCTACGCCTTTTATACGTGTCTTTTCACGTCGCATCATAAAAATCATAACTCGTTTTGAAATAGTGACAGCGTTGACTGAGCCGTCGAGTGACGAAACATTTACGGGCGTAAAAGCAGAGGGTCGGCACCTGTCCGCGCGTCGTTCGCACCCAGCACGTACGCACAGCGTTCGTCGAGTCGCGCATTTGGCTATTCGGTAGTGGCTTAAGAATCGACGGGTTACTGTGTTACTTTGTGGCGTTCGCATAACCTCGATCAATATTATTGTGCGGGATTTAGTCATATTTGAGTGGAGAAACACGTTTTACTTAATTTAACCCAGCTTTCTCGCAATTTTACAGTTTGATGCAGAAAAAAATTACATGATGTTTGCTGAGAGGGCCATTTCTTTGTAAACTTCAGCACATCGCTTCAAAACAGCAGGCGATTTAAAAAAAACATACATTGTGGACGTATATGAACTTCATGGCCCATTAATATATCAACAGCAGATGCAAATAGCTGCAGGCACACAATAACGTAATTCTTTCTTTCTAGTTTCGAACCATTAGTGACTTGTGAGACCTTGTATCTGCGAGCTGATAGATGTCACCATCCAGCTCAGCGTGAAGGAGTACTTCGCACCTTGGTTCACAGGGCTCACGTTATCTCCGACCCTGAAAGTTCGGCAGCTGAGCTATCACATCTCGAAGTCACCTTTGGTCAGAATGGTTATAGTGAGAGGCAGATCAAACGTGCGTTGCGCCATCAGGCTTCTGTGCAACGGGTGAGTGACGATAGCAACGAAGTGGCACCTAAGTCCACGGCCTTTTTGCCTTACACAGGAAGCATTTCCAACAGGATTGGCCGTATTTTGCGGAAATATGATGTGAAATGTGTTTTTCGACCACCTTCTAAGATTAAGGCCCTGTTGGCGTCCGTAAAAGATGATCTTGGTTTGCGTAAGGCTGGGGTCTATCGTATTCCTTGCAGTTGTGGCATGTCATACATTGGTCAGACAATCAGGACTGTGGAAGACCGGTGTATTGAACATAAGCGACACACACGCTTACAACAGCCGAGCAAATCCGCTATTGCAGAACATTGCCTTGACACCGGTCATTCTATGGAATACAACAGCACGGAGATTCTGGCTTGCATGTCCAGCTATTGGGATAGTGTTATTAAGGAAGCTGTTGAAATCAGACTATCAAGCAACCTTATTAACAGAGTTGGTGGATTTTGTTCAAATGCTTCTTTGAATCCGGCTCTGTCTCTCATCAAAAAAACAGAGGGACAGAATTAGTGCTACCTCACCTGTTGATTAATAGTAACTATCGATATTTCTGATGTTGGTTATCTTTGTTTGTGTTGTCACTTGTTCTGTGTGTGGTGTCTTCCTTGTTTCTCCTCTGTGAACCGAGGTATTAAATTTGCATCACATTCCTTCCTCCTTGCATTTGTGCCTTGAGAATGGCAGGGTGAGCTCCGGTCGAAATATCGGCGGTGTTCGACGACGTCACCCGGCAGCAAAGCCGTAAGTTATTTGAACATTAGTGACTTTTTCACGTGAGATACAGAAACCCAAAACTGCCATCAATGAAGCATCTTGCACGGCACAGGAGGTAGTTTCGCTTTATAAAGGTTACATGTTGACAGACTGAAGTAGTGTTGGCTAAAGCACTAAGTTAAACAATGATGTATGGCACTATCACATCTGAACGGCCGCGAAGGTCAAACTCCCAACAGCGCCAACGACATTATGTGCTGCCAATTTGCCGCAGCGACATGGCTAACGGAACAAACCAGTCTTAATTGCATCCAAAACAGAACCGATGCAGTAAAGACTGTAGGTGCCAATAACGGGTATAGTCGTAATACAGATTGTCCCAGGAGGAATCGTCAATATTCAGGGGTATTACAGGAACGGACATTCGAAGCAATAATGTGTAGCAAACACGGGCTCTAAAACGCATGCCTTCAGAACCAGAAGCACTTCTTCCTCTTAAATATTGTGAAACAAGTCTCTTCTACTGCAAGCTCCTTGCTTTCCATATTCTGCGAGGTATGGACCGCGAGAAGGAAAATATGTCCAGTAAATATGGGCACTAAAGTTCGTATTTTAAGAGTTATGAGCACTGTTTCATCTTCGCTACTGTGAAATACATCTCTTCTGCAGAGCAAGTGTTCATAGCTCTTACGGTATAATTTTTGAGCCACGTTTACATGAATATTTTTTTTCTTGATTTGGCCCACACTACCCCCTCCCAAAATATGGAAAGCAAAGAGCTTCTAGTAAAAGCGATTTGTTTTACAGTATTTAAGATGAAGTGCTCGTAGCTCTTAAGGTACGCATTTTAGAGCCCATGTTTACTAGAACGACCAGACCTGCCATGTCTCTGAATACTGACCATTGTTCATAGGGCACCCAGTATAATCGATAAAATAAATGGGAAGAAAATTTAGACCAAGAACACAACTGAACATTTAAAAAAATAATAAATTGTATACACACAAATCTTTCAGAATAATGGACGTTTTAAAAAATACTTTTTTATGTATTAGAGAGCAACATTCAACTCCTGAAGAGGAGAAGCACGAGACTTTTCAGTTGTTGCAAGGGCAAAAGTCAGGATGATTTTAACATTAACAAACATGGCTTTGCTATGAAAGTTCTTGACAGCTTAAAACTGTGTGCCGGGCAGGAGTCGAAACTGGAACGCTGCCTTTCGTATGCAGTGTGTGCAAACCAAACTGCTGAGGTCATCGGTCCCTAGACTTACACATTACTTAAACTAACTTACGGCGAGAACAACACACACACCCATGCCCGAAGGAGGACTCGAACGTCCGGCGGGAGGCGTCGCGCAATTCGTGACATAGCGCCTCAAACCGCGCGGCTCCGCAGGCAGTCTTCTCACCAAATCATCTATCTAAGCACGCCTCACGACCTTCGCTCAAAATTTTAGTTCTGCTATCACATCTCCCCCACGCTATAAATTTCACAAATGCTCTCTCGTATTTCTTGCTTGAAGAAAATATACTTTAGAGAATCCGAAAGATGCGATAATTTTCTGAGCTTTCCTTTGCTAACCCTGAAGTCTAGTTCCGTAGAAGTCAAGCTGCGAAGTTCTCACAGAGTTGCTATCTCCGCCGCGCGGGATTAGGCGGTCGGTCTTAGGCGCTGCAGTCATGGACTGTGCGGCTAGTCCCGGCGGACGTTCGAGTCCTCCCTCGGGCATGTATTTGTGTGTTTGTCCTCAGGATAATTTAGGTTAAGTAGTGTGTAAGTTTAGCGACTGATGACCTTAGCAGTTAAGTCCCATAAGATTTCACACACATTTTAACTTTTTTTTGCTATCTCCTTATAACTTTCTTAGAATCGCATATGTTATGCACTTACGGATGACATCAATGCAATATTTAAACACGATGATGCGGCCTCCTTAATTTTACCCAAGATTTTACAAGCAGGTTCAATTGCTCTTTTTCCTTTTCATAACCAATACTTTTAATGACCTTAATAGCAATCCATCTCAGTAGTGTCACTAACAAATTATCAGAAATGAAGTTCCTGTTTCAATTGAAAATTTGTTCGAACTGGACCGTGTGCACATGCTCAAATTAGTTTGAAGTATGGCTCTAACTATAGTTTGCTTTGTCCTTATAATATCTATCCTACGAGATAAACGGTTTGATTAAAACATGACGAAGTAAATATGATGAGAAAGGGAGAATTGATTTTTTAAAAGAAATAGCACTATCGTTGATGCTCAAGGATAAAGTAGGAAACTGTCTGTAGCTTTCCAAATCCGCATGACTTCTCTGCAATTAAAACTTAAATGTCTGGCAGAGGTTTCTTCGAACCGTCTACAATGTATTTTTCTATTCTCTAAAAGCGCGTAGGAAAAAAATGAATGCCTAAAACTTTCTGTACGAGCGCTGATTTCTCTGATTTTATGATTATCATTTCCCCATACGTAAGTTGGCGACAGTGAAATATTTTCACATTAGGAGGAGAAAGTTGGTAATTAAAATTTAGAGAAAAGATCTCACCGCAACGAAAAACTTCTGTTTTTCAATAAAAACTTCTTTGTTTTAATGATTGCCATCCCAACTTGCTTATCGTATCCGAGCCACTATCTCCACCCTCTCTCGAGAATACGAACGAGCTGCTCTTCTCGGAGCTTTTTCGATGTCATCCGTTGATGCCATGCGGTAAGTATCCCATACAGCACAGCAGTACTCTAGCAGAGGACGAACAAGCACAGTCTACGCAGTCTCTTTAGTTGACCTGTTGCATCTTCTAAGTGTTCTGTCAATGAAACGTAATTTTTGGTTTGTCTTCCCCACAACATTATCTCTGTGATCATTCCAACTTCATTTGTTCCTATTTTGTACTCGTGTGAGTGACCTCATAATTTTCCTTATTAAGAGACTATTGCCACTTTTCACACCATTAAAATATCGCTTCTAAGTCATTTTGCAATTGTTTTTGATCGTCTGATGACTTTACTAGACAGTAAATGACAGCATAATCCGCAAGCGACTTAAGAGACCTGCTCAGATTGTCTCCTCAATCGTTTATGTAGTTTAGGAATAGCAGAGGGCAATAACATTTCCTTGGGCAACGTCGGATATCAGTTCTATTTTACTCTATGATCTTCCTTTCAGTCAATTACTACTTACTGTGACCTTTCTGAGAGGAAATCACGGATCCATAGGCACACAAACTGATTCCTAGTCTCTTGTGAGAAAGTGTGTCAAAAGCCTTCTGGAAATTTAGAAATATGGAATCAATTCGAAATTCTCTGTTGATGGAACTCATTACGTCATGCGCATAAAGAGTTACTTACGTTTCACAAGAATGATATTTTCTGAATCCGCACTGGCTGTGTGTCAATAGACCATTAACTTCTAGAGAAATCAATGTTCGAACAAGCTATATGTTTCCAAGCTCACTGCAAATCGACGTTAGTGGTATGGGTCTGCAACGCAGCATATTACTGCTGTTTGCTTTCTTGAATATTGGTGTGACTTGTCCAACTTTTCAGTCGTTCGGTACAGATCTTTTGTCAAGGGAGCAGGTGTATACGATACAGGATGACAAATTATTGCTGAAAAAAACCTAAATTAGTTACAAACTACGGCATGTACACACTTTATTCCACATGTAAACTACACTACAGATATTCGGATTTAGGTTGTGACATGTTCGATACGTGTACCATCACTGGTGACGATGTGGCACAGAGAAACAGCGAAATTTTGCGTGACCCGCTGAAGTGTCTGAACATCCATGCTATCTATGACCTCCTGAACGGCTGTTTTCAGTTTGCAATGCTTTTATCGTTATTGCTGTACACCTCTTTAATATAGCCCACAAAAAGGAGTTACATGTGTTCAGATCTGGAGAATATGGCGGCCAATCGAGGCCCATGCCGGTGGCTTCTGGGTACCCCAGAGCCAGAATGCGGTCCCCAAAGCGCTTCTCCAGGTCATCAAACACCCTGCATCGATGGGGTGAGCTCCATCTTGCATGAACCACATCTTGTCGAAATCAGGGTCACTTAGGATAATGGGGATGAAATTATCTTCCCAAACGTACCGTTCGGCAGTCGCCGTGCCATGAAGCAATATCGTACAGATTATTCCGTGACTGGACATTGCACACCATACAGCCAACCGTTGAAAGTGAAGAGACTTCTCGATCGCGAAATGCGGATTCTCAGTCCACCAAATGCGCCAATTATGCTTACTGAACTCATCCAAATGAATGTGGTCTTCGTCACTGAACCGCCATACAAATTCCCATAATGCCCCGTGGCCAACCGTGCAGTTTGAACGTCCTACCGCAAACCGCTCATAAGTTACGACGATTTTATTTCATATAGTTCAATAATTGTCACCCTGTAAATATAATGGTAAGCATCTGGACTGGAAGGCTTGCCTTTTTTAAGTGCTATGAGCTGCTTCACTATCCGAGGATATTCACTTCTAATTTACTCGTGTTGGCAGTTACTTTCAATTTGAATTCTGGAATATCTACTTCGTCTTCTTTGGTGTAGGATTTTGGAAAACTATGTTTAACAACTACGCTTTAGTGGCGCTGTCATAGACATTATTACCAGTGGTATCGCGCATTGAAGATATTGATTGTGTTTTGAGGCTAGCGTACTTTACATACGACCAGTCTGTTAAAGAACCATGTACCATTCAGAAAAACCAAGAACAGTGTAAGGATGCGAATTCGAAGCGGTATTTGAACACCGCTACTCTCAAGTGCGAGTTTAACATTACAAGTACTGGGAAAAATATTGTTGCTTTCTTTCCATAATAGTCCAGTTGTTCTACGCACTAATAGAGTATAGCGCTACTGCACATAATTCCGTGAGGTAACGTACAGTGTTCTTACTGGAAGCCTGAGTGATTTCCGCAGGAACTTCCTAGTAAATCACGATTAATGAGACCCTGGTGAGACATCTACAACCAAAATTTATTAAAATGGTGGGAGGGAGTTCCCGGTGGATGGAAACTGAGAGATGGGGCGTGAAGCATGTTCAATAGCTCAATTCAAAGTTTCGTTACTGAGAGGTGTAGCTCTATAGTGAGCCCCAGTTCGACACATCATTGTTTCGTTCGTTAGAAGGTTTCATACGTGGGCGTGCTAAAAAGTAATACCTCCGAAATTTTTGCGTGAAAGGTCTTATAACCTTTTAAATAAAACAGACGTTATTAACATTTTGCATCTTTATTCTTCATATCTACATATTTATTTCTCAACATAGTCACCCTGGCAATGGCCACATTTCTCCCAAGGAGAGCCCAGTTTGTTCATACCGTCGCAACAGAGTGTTGCGCAACCTCACCTCCTTTAACACCGCTTCCATCACTGTAAAAGTGGGATGGAAATCGGATGGGGACAAGTTTAGAGGATGATCGATGACAGTCAACCCAAGCCATCTGATTGTTGCAGAGGTCGGTGCGCTCTTGTGTGGTCTGGCATTGTCGTCTTGAAGGGGAGGGTGCTCCATGTGTGAAGCAAATCTTCGAAATCGAAACGCTGTTATTGTACACTGCTTCTCATGCACTGACATAGTTAAGAAGGTTACACACCCCCATGTTACACGCTACAATTCGGAGCCTTCTAGCGGCTGAGGGGCCAAAATATGTGGGCATGAAGAATAAAGATGTAGAGTGTTAATAATGTTTGTTTTATTTAAAATCCTTTAAAAGTTTTCACAAAAAACGATCGGAGGCGTTGCTTTCCTGCACGCCCACATGGTTTTAGACTGTCAACTAGATTCACAAACAGAAGCATATAAGGGAATACATCATAAAGAATATCATATACTACTGCTAGCAGCCACAATTTTGTGAAATGATAAAATTATTTTCTCTGACTACTTTCCATCCTCAGACAGAGGTATATACACCACTTTTAAGCTATACATATTGTGGTGTCACCGCCAGACACCACACTTGCTAGGTGGTAGCTTTAAATCGGCCGCGGTCCATTAGTACATGTCGGACCCGCGTGTCGCCACTGTGTGATCGCAGACCGAGCGCCACCACAAGGCAGGTCTCGAGATACGGACTAGCACTCGCCCAAGTTGTACGGACGACGTAGCTAGCGATGCACACTGACGAAGCCTCGCTCATTGGCAGAGCAGATCGTTAGAATAGCCTTCAGCTAAGTCAATGGCTACGACCTAGCAAGGCGCCATTAGTAACATTGTATGTATCTATGGAGTCTCACTTATATCGACAATAGCGATGTACCAAGGATGGATTAAAGTTAAGTATTCCAGAAGCTACGTACTTTTCTTTATAGCTTTCATTACGTATCCTGTTACAGACCTATCTCTTGCCTGCTAAACGCGTGCCTTTCGGCTACTTCCGTGGCGTGGCTGTCTTGCTACGCCACAACACATATTTCTCAAGAAGATACATTTCTGTTGTAAAGCATCGTGTATACTGTCATATTGCCATAAAGTAACAGATATCTGAATCCTTCAACGATAAACTAGTAGCATACAATGGGCAGTAAATGTATATGGATGACTTTATAGTTCATGTAATGTACAGAGACGGAGTTTTAAGCCAGTTAAATTTTCAGTGACACATTGACAGAAAATGTCTAAATATTAGAAAACATTAGTTCTCTCCATGAAAAATGAAGTGCAAACATTTTTTAACATGTGTACAACCACAGTGAAACATAAATGGTCAAGGGCCCTCTGTGGAATTCAAATGGTTCGCCAGCTTATTGAAATGCTACAGGAGCAGCTCTCAAGCTGAGTACTTAAGCGCCAGCACTCAAGACACCTCCGCACACTTGCCATCCTTGCACGCTGTTCCAGTGGCTCTGGACACTCGTTTGAAAAATCATTCAAGAGGAGGAAGTATATAGCTGGTCTCATGGTGAAACTACATTCTAAAAATTAACTGTATGGTAGATGCTGTATGTATTGCAGATTAAAGATAATGTAGCAGCTTACCTGGTCTCATGGAAATTGGCGTTCCCTCTGCTCCCCCGCCACCGCCACGTCGAACTCCAATTCCACGTTGACGTCCACGTCCACTTGCATGTCCTGGTGCAGACAGCCGACCAGGTCCCCGAGGTCGTCCACGTCCGCGTTTGAGTCTGAGTCCATGGGGACGTCCTGGTCGGCGTGCACTGTGATCACTGTGACATGTCACTTCACCAACACTAGCACTTACACGTCCTGGTCCACGGAGATTGCCATGTCCATACGAGAGTTTGTTTACGAAGTCAATCTCACTTTTACGCGGGCGACCAGGACGGCGGACTGGTCCTCGCGGGCGGCCGGGACGGCGGACTGCTCCTCGCGGGCGCCCCGGTCCCCGCGATCCGAGCGGCGGGCGCCCCGGTCCCCGCGGTGCCAGCGGCGGGCGCCCCGGGCCCCGCGGTGCCAGCGGCGGGCGCCCGGGTCCCCGCGGTGCCAGCGGCGGGCGCCCCGGTCCCCGCGAAGCCAGCGGCGGGCGCCCCGGTCCCCGCGGTGCCAGCGGCGGGCGCCCCGGGCCCCGCGATCCGAGCGGCGGGCGCCCCGGGCCCCGCGAAGCCAGCGGCGGGCGCCCGGGCCCGCGCGATGTCCCGCGTGGGCGCCCGGGACCGCGCGATGTCCCGCGTGGGCGCCCGGGACCGCGCGATGTCCCGCGTGGGCGCCCGGGACCGCGCGATGTACCCCGAGGGCGCCCGGGACCACGAACTCTTCCACTTCCCCGCGAACGTAGACGGCTGTGTACTCCTTCAGGTTGTAGACCTATACGTACAGGTCCACCTGCCCGTCTACGATGACGATTGCGTGTCTTCATATGAGATGTCATTGCAGCAAATACTGAAAATAAAAGAAAGTTATTAGACATTAATAGATGCACTACTAAAGCTTCTAGATATACTCTAAATGTTAAAGAATTAATTAAATTATTGAAAAGTGGGGCCTCTCATAGATATGATGGAGTATCTAGAAGAATATTAAACTACCATGCTGCACATGTTAAGCCTGTACCTAGCTATATTTGACATTATTCCCTTAGGAATTGTCAGTTTCATGGACAATTTAAGTACTCCGTAGTAATGCCGCTTTATAAAATTGTAGAAAGGGAAAACGCAGACAATTTTAGACCTATTTCTATACCATTTATGTCTGCTAAAGTTACTGGAAAGGCTGTGTATATCAGCTTTATTGCGCAATTACTTCACATAATTTGTATCAAATGTACAACTTCGATTTAGCATAATTGAAAATGCTACATTGTCTTGTTTATGTGAGGCACTTGATGGATTAAACAAAAGGTTTAGAACGGTAGGCATCTTATTTGATATAAGTAAAGCGTTACGTTGTGTTCATCACTAAATATTGCTCCAGAAGTGGGACCATTATGGAATACAGGGAGTAGCTCACAATTGGTTCACCTCATTCTTTAAGAACAGACACCAAAAGGTCATTCTCCATAATATAGAGAATGGCTATGATGTGGGGTCTGAGTGGGCCATGGTTAAAGGGGAGGTGCCCAGGGATTAGTGCTGGGCCACTCCTGTTCCTTATTTATATACATGATATGCCCTCTACGGTGGCAGGTGATTCTAAAATGTTTTTGTTTGCTGATGACACTCGCTTGGTAGTAAAGGATGGTGTGCGTTATGCTGGCACTTTTTCAAATAGTGCAGTACAAGACTTAGTTCAACGAAACCAACGAAACGTTTTAATTTCACAGACTGGGCACATGATTAGTGAAATTGAACAGGTCAAAGTTCTAGGTGTTGAGGTAGATAATAAACTGTCGTGGAAAGACAACATTCAGGATATTGTTCAGAGCTTATTGTCGCTAAATTTACTATTAGAACATTATCTCAAGTAAGTGATAGTTCGACAGACGAAGTAGTATACTTCGCTTATTTTCATTCGCTTATGGTCGGCCGCTGTGGCCGATCGGTCGTAGGCGCTTCAGTCTGGAACCGCACGACCACTACGGTCCTGGGTTTGAGTCCTGCCTTGGGCATGGATGTGTGTGATGTCCTTGGGTTGGTTAGGTTTAAGTAGTTCTAAATTCTAGGGAACTGATGATCTCTGACGTTAAGTCCCATAGTGCTCAGAGCCATTCGAGCATTTAGAACAATTCGCTTATGACGTATCCTATTATACTTTGGAGTACTCTTCCCACTTTGAAATAGTATTTTTGGGTCAGAATGTGCGTATCAGGCAATAAGGGGTGTAAGTTTGCAAACCTGTTGTGGTCCCCTGTTCATCAGCCGTCGTTTCTTGTTAACAATATCAGCTTATTCTGAAGAATTATTAGCGATTCGATGGCACTTCCTTGACTCTTGTGCAGAAAAGCATGCAGTATTCTGCTGCACCCATTTTCAGAAAGCTATCACAAAAGTTCAAAAATCTTAGTAGTAATCAACGCGCTTGGAGGACGTGATGGGATGTCTATGTAACACTGTACACGTACACATCAGCGGTGGGAGTAATGGAACAAAGAGAGCACCACTCCATGTTGCATTGTTCCCAAATTTATTCAAGATGGCGGATTCAAGATAACGGCGATTGATACGGCAACATCGCAATGACATCATGGCAGCAAGTTCTAATCTTGGCGGGAAGATAGGTCAATTGGTCTACCTCCACTAACCTAACCCCATCCCCATAGCCAGAAAATGGCGGGAAATTCAAATGCCAGCCGGACAATGAAACACATTGTGGATACCTAAACTAACCTAAGAAATGGCGGGAAAATAGGTCACTTGGGCTACCTCCACTAACAGTAATCAAGTGACCGCCACCTCTTCCTAGGAACTGGTGGGGAAAGGACTCAGCCTGTTCTGGGCTGGTGGATAATTTGGACATAAATCTTTATTTTGCGTGCAGTCTTTATTTAAAAATCTGAGGCATTAGCTCCATCCAGTGTGATCACCACGAGGTCTGGAGTCCAACTGACCTAGTGCAGAGTACTGCCACCAGAAGGCACTGTCATCCTATAGCAGTCTGGGGTGGGGAAATAGGTGAAAAAGGACTCAGCCAGTTCTGGACTGCTGGAGAGAGGAAGGAGTATACTTTATTTATTTTGGAACAATTTATTTAGCATTGCATTTCACGTAGTGTATTTATTACACTGATACAAAACACTCGCCCTGACATGCTTGGGGTCACAATACACAGCCTACAAAGCTGTAGACTACTCGCAAATAATCGAAATAATGCAGTACACAGCATACAGACCCGCAAACTAGTTGTAAATCACCGAAATAATGCAGTACACTCATGTGCAGACACGAAAACAACTCGTAAATTGTCAAAAGATAATGCATGTGTAATGCTATGCAAACATGCTCACAATGCTTAAACAGCAGAAAATTATGCACTGCACAAACACTCATTGCACATGCAAAAACGCTTTCGAAGTATCGTGAACCGCATGCCACTGCTGTCTGCAGCAAGCAGGTGGAAATCGCGTCTATTTTTGCGTATACAGTTATAGTTCTTCGAGTGTTATACTGACGTCACATGTCTATGTAAGTGAGAGCCAGGTCATTGTCTGGGCCGCTTGTGCGTGTTTACCATTGCTGATGTGAAACCTCTCCACCTATGAATACTGAGATCACAGGTCGCGCTATAGCAACATGTTCCAATGCTTCCCAGAATAGCACAGGCTGCATTGTTCCTAGCGATCCTAACGGGGCATGCGAGCTGTGTCTAGCCTTGCACTTTGTTACCAGCGAAGCGTGGCTGACGCATTGCAGTGAAATGCTCATGTAGCTACAGACTATCGCAAGTGCATCTAAAACGCTCTCATTGTTATACTAATGTCACATGGCTATGTAAATGAGAGCCAAGTCGACCTCTCGGAAACAGTGAAGTCCCACAAAAATAGTTGACTGTCGCTTTTGTAGGAGCTTTCGTGTGCCTCAACTTATACGCATGGAAATTCTTGCCCTAACAGGAGCTGTTTACGCAAATAGCTAAGAATAACACCGAATGCATTCTTTCTGATGGTCCTAACGAGACACCACTTCCATCATGTGTTACCCTTTCTGGAAATCGTTACGTGCTGCTTTCAACAAACATCTCCGAAACACAAACATTGTTACTGCTATGTAGAGGCTCCTATATACCGGTACAAAGTATTTCTTGTGAATGAATGAAGCATTATGATTGGCTGTTACTGAATTTACCTGCCAAACTGCTGATGCCACCAGTGTGTAAGCACCGTCCACCTTTTTTTCTGCAGAAAAGACTTTCAGCGGCAAGAAACGTTTTTGTATAGATCACCATATTGTACTGACAGTGAACACCTGCAAAAGTGATCTACAGATCGTGAAATACATCCCCTGTATTCACCATGCTGCTGTGCAACGCCAGTAGAGGAAACTACCACCGAAAACGCGGCCCATGACCACAGCTGCCGAAGAGCGAGTCAAACAGAGAGAGAATCCAGCCAGCCATGGACAACGTCACATCCCAGGAGAATGCTATCAATACTGCCAGCAGAAACAGTCGTCATATTGAATCTTCTCAACTTTCTGCAGAGTATACACATGACACATGTGGTCCCAAAGACAACTCAACACAAACTGGGTATTAGGTCACTATTCACCCACCTAGGGGGAGCCGCGAGCCAAATCGTCATAAGGCATCAGCTTTCTCGGACTCTCTGAACTGATGTGCAAATGATGGGCAAGCCCCATCTTGGAACAAAAGCGTTACTGTTCATTCTGGAAAGGCATTACTGTTTCCAGCCCCAACCTGTTTGCTTGCTGCTATGCTTTCTACGATCATCGCCAGAATCACAAGAATATTGGGAAACAGACACATATTTATCAGTGTAACTACAATTATATATTAGGATTGCTGCCATCATCTGACACCGAGCAATGTACTGGATATGTCTCCTCTGTATGAGCGTCGTTCTGAAATGAATCTCAGTATCTATAGCGCACATAATTTTTCACATAAAAAAATCTTTCATTCCCCTTATGGTTTGCTGATGTTGTTGTTGTTGTTTTTGGGGAAGGAGACCAGAGCCGGCCGCAGTGGCCGAGCGGTTCTAGGCGCTACAGTCTGGAACCGCGTGACTGCTACGGTCGCATGTTCGAATCCTGCCTCGGGCATGGATGTGTGTGATGTCATTAGGTTAGTTAGGTTTAAGTAGTTCCAAGTTCTAGGGGACTGATGACCACAGAGGTTAAGTCCCATAGTGCTCAGAGCCATTTAAACCATTTGAAGGAGACCAGACAGCGAGGTCATCTGTCTCATCAGATTAGGGAAGGACGGGGAAGGAAGTCGGCCGTGCCCTTTGAAAGGAACCATCCCAGCATTTGCCTGGAGCGATTTAGGGAAATCACGTAAAACCTAAATCAGGGTGGCCGGACGCGGGATTGAACCGTCGTCCTCCCGAATGCTCCCCTTATGGATATCGATGTGCTGAATCTACAACTCCCTCATGATAGGACACGCAATAGTGACCACTTGTACATATACCATGAAGACTGTTGTACAAAGGCAAGGTTGGTTCCCCTAGGCACAAAGGCATCACTGCTTCTGGCACCGAACTATTTGCTTGCTTGCTTTCTACACACATCTCCAGACTCTCGGATTACAAGAACACATGTATTTTCACGTGGTTTGCCAGAATATTATACCATTTACGCGATACTTTTGGATATTAGGCACATAGCAGTATCCTACAGATCGCTCACGCAGCATAATTCTGAAGCTATAGACTGGAAATTATTTCTCTACAAACCCGAAACTTTAGTGAGGTGGAGCGTGCTGTGAGCCATTGAGTAACTAATGACCTGCAGCAGCTTCTCCTTCTCTGTCTCTATAATCCATCATCAGTCTACAATTAAATTGTACCTCATTACAACTCCATCTCAACTGATCAGTCCATCCACTCTATGTCATCCTTTAACGCAGATGCAAGTAAGTTTAGAGGCAGATGGCTCTTTGTCTTCCTGAAAAGCGTCAAACACAGTAGTCAACTCAAGTGTATCACTGTTGCCTCAATAGACAGAGTAGAATGCTGCCTACTGCTACAAAAGCGACCGTTAACTATTTTTGTGAGATTTAACTGTTTCCAAGAGGTCGACTTGGCTCTCATTTGCATATCCATGTGTCATCAGTATAGCAATGAGAACCTTTAGATGTGCCTGCGATAGTGTGTAGCTACGCGAGCATTTGGTGGCGATCCGTCATCCATGCTCGGCTGGTAAATGCATGCACAGCTAGACGCAGCTCCCATGTCCCATTAGGATTGCTAGGAACAATGCAGCCTGTGCTATTCTGGGAAGCATTGGAACAGATTTCTATAGCATAACCTGTGACATCAGTATCCATATGTAGGGAGGTTTTGTGCCAGCAACGGTAAACACGCACGCACAGCACAGCCCAGGCAGTCACTTGGCTCTCATTTACATAGACATCTGACATCAGCATAACACACTGTATTCCCGAAAATAGGCACGACTTCCACCTGCTTGCTGTAGACAGCAATGATTTGAGAGCAATGACGCTGGCTTGCGTCCCGGCGGCATCGACAATTGCGCGTGTTAGAACAGTTCGCGGTTGATGATAGTTCGAAAGCATTTTTTAATGTGCAATGAGTGTTTGTGCAGTGCATTATTTTCGGCTGTTTAAGTGTTGTGAGCTTGTCTGCATAGCGTTACACATGCATTATCATTTGACAATTTACGAGTTGTTTTCGTGCCTGCACATGAGTGTACTGCATTATTTCGGTGATTTACAACTAGTTTGCAGGTCTGTATGCTGTGTACTGCATTATTTCGATTATTTGCGAGTAGCCTGCAGCTTTGTAGGCTGTGTATTGTGACTCCAAGCATGTCAGGGCGAGTGTTTTGTATCAGTGTAATAAATACACTACGTGAAATGCAATGCTAAATAAATTGTTCCAAAATAAATAAAGTATACTCCTTCCTCTCTCCAGCAGTCCAGAACTGGCTGAGTCCTTTTTCACCTATTTCCCCACCCCAGACTGCTATAGGATGACAGTGCCTTCTGGTGGCAGTACTCTGCACTAGGTCAGTTGGACTCCAGACCTCGTGGTGATCACACTGGATGGAGATACTGCCTCAGATTTTTAAATAAAGACTGCACGCAAAATAAAGATTTATGTCCAAATTATCCACCAGCCCAGAACAGGCTGAGTCCTTTCCCCACCAGTTCCTAGGAAGAGGTGGCGGTCACTTGATTACTGTTAGTGGAGGTAGCCCAAGTGACCTATTTTCCCGCCATTTTCTTAGGTTAGTGTAGGTATCCACAATGTGTTTCATTGTCCGGCTGGACTTTGAACTTTCCGCCGTTTTCTGGCGAAGGGTGGGGAGAGGAGGTTAGGTTTAGCGGAGGTAGCCAAATTGACCTATCTTCCTGCCATGACGTCATTGCGATGTTGCCATCTTCAATCAATTTGGCAACAATGCAACGTGGGGTGGTGCTCTCTTTGTTCCACTGCTGGCGTCTATGAGAATGATTAGAGTTACAGTCCTCTCTTACAGGTAGAATGGCCACCAGATTGCATTAGTGTTGTTAGAGCTTAGTGTTGTTACCGTGCCTGGCTGTACACATAAGGCACATGACTAGATTTCGCTTTTGAGTGACTGATGTGAAGGAAACGGTAATGTTACACACTCATATGACCAGTGTTATCAACACCTGACAGAGTTCGAAAGGGGCCTCAGTGTCTGTCTCCACTCGGCTGGCTGGCAGAATTGTGCAGTTTACTGATTTATGGGGCATTCAGATGTCACAGCATCCCGATGTTCGACTATGTGGGAACATACAGTTAGGCATAATCGTCGTTAAGCTTTAGGTTGACCACGTCTGATCATCAAAATGGAGAACCGATGTATTGCGCAGCAAGCAGATCGTGATTTCTTCTCATCTGCCCTCGTCACCCTAGAACAGTTAATCAACTCCGTGCAATATTCTATGTCATTTCCGCATCATTGGCTGGAATAACACGAGCAATTGGACTAGGGAATTACCATCCCACACATTGGAGCACTAACGGCTCCGTTTGGAGTCCCTTTCTGCCAATATTTAGCACAGGCACAGCACTATTACTCATAGCGTCATGTCATGTGGAGCCATCGGGTCTGACTTCAGATCACGGCTGCTTAGTTCAGTAACGGCGTCACAAAATAGCTCCTTTGTTAGCAAAAATGAGGTAGAATATTTTATATTTTTATCTTGCGTATGTAGTTGACAGTACGACGAAGTTTTCCATCTCCAAAAGAGCGTACAACTTTCCGTGGTCAAATAATCAACAAATTGTGGTACTTTTTTCAAGTTTTCGCCTATTACTCGAAAATATGCAGCCTACTGAAAATGTTACCCGTACCAAAATGAAAGAGCATTAAATTTTGCATCGAATAATCTATTTAAATGTCAAATTCGGTGCAGCCGTTTGCCCGTGATCAGTTGTCAAGGTTCGTTCATTTTTACGAGCTTAGCTAAAAAGTCGGCTCCAGCGACTGTAATTCAAAAAAGGCTGTTCCAAATGAAAATGTTATGTTATCAAATTTATGGACCATGAAATTTCATGTTACAAAAGCATATAGTTTTTCAGTTTTAGGCACTACTAAGCGTTCATACACTTGAAAATCAAAATAATTCCATTTTGTTGTTTTTTTTGTAAGTCAAAATGAACTCTCGATAAATGAAAAAGAGAGTGTTACTTAGTCACATACACTGATTTCGGCAATGAGGCCACGGTCATTCCTATCTTCAGTATTGACTGGGCTTGGTACAGTCATGTACAAAAGATTCGGATCAAGACTTACTGTCGACGCTCTGAGTGCATTTTGATTGGCAGCTTCAATAATGGAAGCGTCACTATTTGAGACGTACTCGACTGCACTACCTCAGCATCCTAACATAACCTGTAAAACGCCAATTTCAACATCTACACAATTGACGGGTTGAATACTGTCCTTTCCATGGGAGGAATCACGGCAGTCTCTCCCTGCATAGCTATGGAATCTGACAAGAACATTGATCGGGAAAGTAGACGATCAACTTCTGAATTTTTGTTTACCCAAGTGATGCTTCGCAAAGGGAGACAAAGTATTCTGAAGATCTCGTCGTTTAAAGACACCAGATTCTTCACAGATATCATTTTCGAAAAAGATACAAAAGCTGCAGTCGCACAGAAGTTGCTTGCAACTGCACAGGAGAAGTAGCAACAAGAACCACTTGATTTTTACGCCTGTAACACTTATATCGATTAGGAGCAGGTTTACATTATATAACTGCGTATCTACAATTATAAAGCGTTTATTCTTTGCTAGTTAAGATCATTGATCTGTGACAGGAAATATAAAGTGTTGTAATGTATATATAGAAAAAGACAAATGCTTGTTAAAATAATGAAATTTTATAATATATGTATGTTTATAAAGAAAATTGTTACTGGAAACTGGTTCATGCTTAGGGCACTTGGCCGGCCACAGTGGCCGTGCGGTTCTAGGCGCTACAGCCCGGAACCGAGGTACCACTACGGTCGCAGGTTCGAATCCTGCCTCGGTCATGGATGTGTGTGATGTCCTTAGGTTAGTTAGGTTTAATTAGTTCTAAGTCCTAGGCGACTGATGACCTCAGAAGTCGCATAGTACTCAGAGCCATTTGAACCATTTTTTAGGGCACTTGTACTGTAAAATGTAAAAGATGTGGGGAAGTCCCTCCGCAATGAAGTGGCTTGGCGCGATGTAAAAGGTGGTTTCTTCGGTCCAACTGTGCGGCTCCTTGGTGCGAACGGTACGTAGTCAGTGGCCAGCCGTTGCACGGTACACATCGAAGGTGCCAACGGAGGCAATTGGAGGCAGTTTTGCATGGAATTTTGCTTCGGATGTGGCTTTGGCTGTTGCTTGCTTTCTCGGCAATAAGGAATAGCTCGAACACATTAAAAATCCGCCGCCAAGAAAAAATTCTATAGAGCTTTCAAACATCAAGAGCCGTGAGTACAGTTAGCCGTCACGTCGCTTGTCACCTCATCTTCGCCATTGCTCAACCAACTTCATGCATACAGGTATGTATCAGAGCATGGACCACTTAATTTGTGTGAGTGATTTTAATAATAATTCAAATGCTATATATCTGTGTTTGGAACCGTATCTTCTATCCTGATCATCAACCTAGGTTCTAACTAACTTCACTTTTGTTGATCCTTGCACATTTGACAAACATAAATAAATCACTAGTTCATTTGAAGCAGGATAGTCGCTTTTATAAACACTTAGGAGGTGATGTATGAATGCATGTTTTCACGGCGATATCTGTTAATAAAACATTTTCGGGTTTCAAGCCGCGTCAAGTGGTTTACTCCCCACGAGGAAGAAGACCTCTGAAGAAGACACCAAGCAGGTTGCATTCTTACAGTTTTGTGGTTCGACAACAGGGAAGATCAGTCGGCTCCTGGAGTGATACAATCTTCAGTCCTCCGGCAAAGATCCGGCAACTAATGAAACCTCTGGAAGACGATGTAGGTCTCAGAACGCCAGGAATTTACGAGATACCGTGTGGATGTGGGCAGTTTTATGTCAGCCAGACTTCGCACTATTGAACAGCGCCGCACAGAACATGAAAGGTGTTACCGTCAGCGCTATCCCGAAAAGTCACCTGTAGCATAACATGCTCTGGAAAACAGCCACCGAATTGCGTTAGAAAAAGAATGGCTCTGAGCACTATGGGACTTATTATCTATGGTCATCAGTCCCCTAGAACTTAGAAGTACTTAAACCTAACTAACCTAAGGACATCACACAACACCCAGTCATCACGAGGCAGAGAAAATCCCTGACCCCGCCGGGAATCGAACCCGGGAACCCGGGCGCGGGAAGCGAGAACGCTACCGCACGTCTACGAGCTGCGGACAATTGCGTTAGATGAGACGTCTATTATTAAACGGACTAATGGCTCCTGAAATAGCGTGATAAACGAGGCCATAGGGATTAGAATTTATGACAACACCTTCAATAGATACGGTGAATTGCAGCTGACTACAGCGTGGGATCCGGTGTTGAGGGAGTTGAAGCCGACCCGGCCGCGGGGCCAAAACAATACCATATATGGTGTGGGACCGAGCACCAGTGACGTCACGAGCGACGGCGCGGCTATATAAGCACGGCAATGACAACCACACGACAGTCATTCACTTGGCAATGGCAAAGGAGATTTCTGCCGAAATCTCGTGGGCAGTAAACCACTTGACGCTGCTTGAAAGCCGAGAACGTTTTATCAACAGATATCGCCGTGAAAGCATGCATTCGTACATCCCATCCGAAGTGTTTATAAAAGCGACTATCCTGTTTCAAATGAACTAGTGATTTATTTATGTTTGTCAAATGTGCAAGGATCAACAAAAGTGAAGTTATATAGAATTTTGCTGAAGTACTCTCAGCTTATAGCAAAGTATCATTTTGCAAAAGTACTGTGCCACATTGTGTGTACACGGTGGTCCATTGATAGTGACCGGGCCAAATATCTCACGAAATAAGCATCAAAAGAAAAAAAAAATACAAAGAACGAAACTCGTCTAGCTTGAAGGGGGAAACCAGATGGCGCTATGGTTGGCCCGCTAGATGGCGCTGCCTTAGGTCAAACGGATATCAACTGTGTTTTTTTAAAATAGGAACCCCTATTTTTATTAAATATTCGTGTAATACGTAAAGAAATATGAATGTTTTAGTTGGACCACTTTTTTCGCTTTCTGATAGATAGCGCTGTAATAGTCACAAACGTATGAGTATGTGGTATCACGTAACATTCCGCCAGTGCGGACGGTATTTGCTTCGTGATACATTACCCGTGTTAAAATGGACCGTTTACCAATTGCGGAAAAGGTCGATATCGTGTTGATGTATGGCTGTTGTGATCAGAATGCCCAACGGGCGTGTGCTATGTATGCTGCTCGGTATCCTGGATGACATCATCCAAGTGCCCGGACCGTTCGCCGGATAGTTACGTTATTTAAGGAAACAGGATGTGTTCAGCCACATGTGAAACGTCAACTACGACCTGCAACAAATGATGATGCCGAAGTAGGTGTTTCAGCTGCTGTCGCGGTTAATCCGCACATCAGTAGCAGACAAACTGCGCGAGAATCGGTAATCTCAAAAACGTCGGTGTTGAGAATGCTACATCAACATCGATTGCCGCCCGTACCATATTTCTGTGCACCAGGAATTGCATGGCGACGACTTTGAACGTCGTGTGCAGTTCTGCCACTGGACACAAGAGAAATTACGGGACGATGACAGAATTTTTGCACGTGTTCTATTTAGCGACGAAGCGTCATTCGCCAGCAGCGGTAACGTAAATCGGCATAATATGCACTATTTGGCAGCGGAAAATCCACGATGGCTGCGACAAGTGGAACATAGCGACCTTGGCGGGTTAATGTACGGTGCGGCATTATGGGAGGAAGGGTAATTGGTCCCCATTTTATCGATGGCAATCTAAATGGTGCAATGTACGCTGATTTCCTACGTAATGTTCTACTGATGTTACTACAAGATGTTTCACTGAATGACAGAATGGCGATGTACTTCCAACGTGATGGATGTCCGGCACATTGCTCGCGTGCGGTTGAAGCGGTATTGAATAGCATATTTCATGACACGTGGATTGGTCGTCGAAGCACCATGCCATGGCTCGCACGTTCACCGGATCTGACGTCTCCGGATTTCTTTCTGTGGGGAAAGTTGAGGGATATTTGCTATCGTGATCCACCGACAACGCCTGACAACTTGCGTCAGCGCATTGTGAAAGCATGTGCAAACATTACGGAAGGCGAACTACTCGCTGTTGAGAGGAATGTCGTTCGTTACACGTATTGCCAAATGCATTGAGGTTGACGGACATCATTTTCAGCATATATTTCATTAATTAGGTATTTACAGGTAATCACGCTGTAACAGCATGCGTTCTCAGAAATGATAAGTTCACAAAGGTACATGTATCATATTGGAACAACCGAAATAAAATGTTCAAACGTACCTACGTTCTGCATTTTAATTTAAAAAACCTACCTGTTACTAACTGTTCGTCTAAAATTGTGAGCCATATATTTGTGACTATTACCGCGCCATCTATCAAAAAGCGAAAGAAGTGGTCCAACTATAACATCCATATTTCTTTACGTACTACACGAATATGTAATAAAAAATGGGGGTTCCTATTTTTAAAAAAACGCAGTTGAGATCCGTTTGAACTATGGCAGCGCCATTTAGCGGGCCAACCATAGCGCCATCTGGTTTCCCCCTTCAAGCTACACAAGTTTCGTTCTTTGTAGTTTTTTCGTTTGACGCTTGTTTCGTGAGATATTTGGTCTGGTCACGATCAATGGACCACCCTGTATGTTACTGTCTAAAATACCAGCTTCACAGGTGATGTGCTGTCCTTAGGTTAGTTAGGCTTAAGTAGTTCTAAGTTCTAGGGGACTGATTACCATAGATGTTAAGTCCCATAGTGCTCAGAGCTATTTGATTTTCACAGGGGATGAAAAAGGCAAACAAGTTAAACTCGTTTGAAACTTAATTTAGCCATGATTACTATCATGATGGTTTTTTTAAGTTAATTGAGCTCAGTGTTGAATAATTTGCCTTGAAAAGTAACATACAAATTATCCCAAGTGAAGTTAAGCAGTGACTTCGTTTAAATTAAATTTTGGTGCTGAAATAATCATAGAGTTTGACAAGTGATACTATACCAGTTTATGGGTCCCCACCATATTATTCTCATATTAGAAAGATAACTGAAATATTATTGATACTATGG
This sequence comes from Schistocerca americana, assembly GCF_021461395.2. NCBI lineage: Eukaryota > Metazoa > Arthropoda > Insecta > Orthoptera > Acrididae > Schistocerca > Schistocerca americana. The sequence goes on from NC_060130.1 coordinate 561,565,421, forward strand.
AAATTTGATATATTTCTTCAAATGGGAGTACAAACAGTGTGATTGTTCAAAATGGCTCTGAGCACTATGGGACTTAACATCTGAGGTCATCAGTCCCCTAGAACTTGGAACTACTTAAACCTAACTAACCTAAGGAGATGACACACATCCATGCCCGAGGCAGGATTCGAACCTGCGACCGTAGTGGTCGCGCAGTTCCAGACTGAAGCGCCTAGAACCGTTCAGCCACTCCGGCCGGCAGTGTGATCGTGATATTTATTGGTTTTATTAGTGGTTGTTACATGTCAGTTAAGTCAGAAGCCATCGCCCCCCCCCCCCCCTTCTGAGTTTAGTTCTGCATTACTTGCAGTAACATTTCAGTGCTGATTCAGGTAATGATGTTGACTGCAGCTCCTATTAGAATGAGTTCGGCACAATTCTGCTCTCTATGATTCCTAGTATGTGCATTAAAGGAACTTCAATAACTAATATCCATTTTTCTTAAACATATATTTCCCAATTAGTATGCCTAATTGGACTGGAGACAGTTCATTTTTTTTTTCATTTGTATATGAAATTTACCACTTTCATTAAACCCCAAAGTTAAAGTCTGTAAAGTCTGCTTAGTTTTTCTATTAATTGCAATATACATTCAAAATTACAGTCCGATACCTTTACCCATTAGTCACACGCCCGATCAAAATTTCTCAAATCCTTTCAGAGGGTAACAGTAGCTTCTGTCACAGCAGTTAGTGTTGTACGTGGCTTTTCTTGTGACAGGACTTGGGGGCTAGATTGTTGGGGAAGAGCGGCGTAAAACAAGCTAGTGTTATACGCTCATGAGTAAATTTGAAAATGGTGGTATTCGAGTGCTACAGGCAGGAGAAGATGCCGATTCACTGATTGTGGAAACAGCTATTTCATAAATTGCCAAATCTGAAAGTGTGACAGTAGTAAGTGAGGCCATTGGCATGCTTGTTCTCTTGATGGGTCGAGAAAACAACTACAACAACCTGTACTTCCATAAACCAGGAAGAGGGATATCAGCAGGAGTTTTGTACTCCAGAAATTCCTTCAGTTTAGATTCTATATTTGCCCTTTTCAGTCATGCCTTCACAGAAGTTGATACCACATCCTCTTTTTCTGGCTGGGGCGTCGCAACTAGTGCGCGATCGCCCATTTGTCTATTAAAAGCTTTACTTCAGAATGTATGTGAGCTGCAATGTAAGCTGGTAGAGTATTATATGGTCAGTAACGGACGAGTTGTGTCCTGCAGACTGACGTCACGACCATCTGTTGCAGCTGCGCGTGTGAAAGCAGTGGGCTACGCTGGCAGGCCACTTACATTATACGAAACTAAAAATATTAATAACTAATAAAGGAATAATCTGAGGAACGTCATATTTGATGTACAACCTTCTGTTGTGAAAACAAACAATATGTCAAAGTCTGAGATCAAAAATAGTTGTGCCCGCATCTCGTGGTCGTGCGGTAGCGTTCTCGCTTCCCGCGCCCGGGTTCCCGGGTTCGATTCCCGGCGGGGTCAGGGATTTTCTCTACCTCGTGATGGCTGGGTGTTGTGCGCTGTCCTTAGGTTAGTTAGATTTAAGTAGTTCTAAGTTCTAGGGGACTTATGACCACAGCAGTTGAGTCCCATAGTGCTCAGAGCCATTTTGAAAAATAGTTGTACTTTGGTAGTTAGTAAAATTCCATAAAAAAAGTAATTTTCCGACAGTCAAGAATTTAAATAAATACAGTGATGTAATAGTTCACCTTCAGTGACTATGTACGATGATCTGATAACACTTTCAGTGTTCATATATAAATTTGGAAAGTTTTTAGTTTCAGAAAACCTCCGACTTTTCTATAATAATAATTTCAAGAATTCTAAGTAAATATGTGTATTGTGTGTTAGGGTGCATGTGAATGAGAATGTGTGCGTGAGAGTATGTGGGACATTCGGCATTATTAAAAAAATCATTCATGTAATTCTCTACAGGAACTGGCAAGTGTTCCAACTCTGTAACGTGGGAACGAATCCACTAGTGGTTCCCCTACTAGTGAATGTCGGATGTCCGAGTATGTATGCTTATGTATAAGACAGCCAGAACATTCGAGACTACATAATAAATTTCCAGATGTAAAGTTTATAGTTCATTTTGTTTTGTTTATTTAATTAGAGAGTTTTGTGTTACTTAATTTGATGACGTCAATGGGCCTAGAGAAATGGGTGGTGCTTGCTAGATTTTGGCGCGAGCCGCGCCCTAGAAGTAAGTTCTCATTGGTCGTAAGTGCTGACAGCCAATGAGAAGCGAGACGGTTGGCCGCCTAACGAGGAGATATAGAGTTTTGAGTGTGGGAGAGTGAGAGGGGAGTCGCGGGCTACCTTTGATTGGAGGCGGTTATGCTGGATGTGACTTTTCGCATTATGTGTAAGATGAAGTCTTGGGATGACTTCCGCGTTATGGTCCAGTGTTAATGGTATCTGGTAGTGGCCAGAAACTGTTTATGAAAACTTTAGAGTGTTGTGATAATTCGTTCCGACGAAAATCGGGAGTGAACTTTGAATTATATAGCGTGGCGGTACTGAGTATATTCTTACTGAGTATTTTATGGCGAGCATAAACCTTTACTAAAGACAACCACTGAATATCGTGTGCAGAAGTAATTGGCCCATCAATGACTGTGTTACAAGTAATTGGTTTCGGAATTTGGGAAGGTAAAAGTTCTGACTGTTTTAGGTATGGTGATAACTGTGAGCAGAAACTTTAGTAACTTTCGTAAATGTGGGCTGATGATCTTGCTTAACGGCAATAAAGATCTATTGAAGGTTTAAATTTGAACTTCATGTTTAAAGTACGAGTGACATCCCCTTTCCGAATCATTTCTTTAAAGTACATAGACAATTTTCAGCAAATTTTACTTATAGCGGCCTCCGGCGTGTAGCTATGAGGTTACAGTTTCCTCAACACGGCTTTTCTGTGATCTCGTAAGTAGCTGCAGTCAGGAGTTGATGTGCGAAGATCTCCCGCCGTAAAGAGGTAGGTGAACAAAAATTATAAAAGAAATTGCATCGCACGCACGCATGTAAAACTCCGTCGCATGGCGAAGGAAAAGGGAAATGACTAAACCTTAATGGAGCAGCAGCCACACCTCGAAGTGGAAGATGCTGAACTTGGTAAACCCCCCAGTCTCACAACACGTAATAGCACAGGCAGGGGAACAGCTGATGTTAGCACTGCATGGGAATTCCAACCGCGTGACTATGTACGAGCTTTTTGTAAAGTCTGCCCCGAGAAAATCTTTCGGACATGAAAGGCTACTGCCAACATCGGACGCAGCAAAGTGGCACTTACTGCGATCCCATAATCAACTGCAATCTAGGCTGGGGAAGAAAACTGATCCCTGCGAGTGGTGCTGAATAAAAACCTATCAGGCTTGTTACCCATGACGATTACGAAAGATTCGATGCTACATACGGCACTGAAGATGATTTCCTGAGTATGCAAAACTCTATGCACAGCAGTATTTGGATGTCACATATCTGGACTGAACTGCTCCTCGACGTGCAAACGCTGTTGCTGCTTAGCTCACGAGAACGCCACAGAAATTGGGCTCGACAAGAATGAGGAAGAGATAATATGTCCCAGGATGAGAAAGTTGGTAAAGGTGTCGCAATGGATCCTGATGACCGGTTGCTCGACCTGGACCTGTTGCAGTCTCCCAAGCAACCTCAATGGAAACTGACCTGTTGCAGTCTGCAAAACGACCTGAATGGAAATGAAATTTGATAAAATGTTGACCTCTGATTGTTAAATTGTTTTTTAACGTTGTCATGTCATTTTATTTGTTCATTTGTACAAATTTTTGTATTACTCATACGTAAATACATATCGTCCATTACTATGGACTTGGGTTTCGTTTTAGCAACTCACTCTCACCAATTAAGGCATGGATAAAAGTACAAATGAATGAAGAAAATTAAAAAGATATACAAAGAGAACATATATGTTCTTATTAGAGAGCCGTCTTCCCATTGGAAATTTCATTTCACTGAATAACTATGACTTAAAAGGAAAACAACAATATGAAATCAAACTTCCTGGCAGATTAAAACTGTGTACCCGACCGAGACTCGAACTCGGGACCTTTGCCTTTCGCGGGCAAATGCTCTACCATCTGAGCTACCGAAGCACGACTCACACCCGGTATTCACAGCTGTACTTCTGCCAGTATCTCGTCTCCTACCTTCCAAACTTTACAGTAGCTCTCCTGCGAACCTTGCAGAACTAGCACTCCTGAAAGAAAGGATACTGCGGAGACATGGCTTAGCCACAGCCTAGGGGACGTTTCCAGAATGAGATTATCACTCTGCAGCGGAGCGTGCGCTGATATGAAACTTCCTGGCGGATTAAAACTGTGTGCCCGACCAAGACTCGAACTCGGGACTTTTGCCTGTGAATACCGGGTGTGAGTCGTGCTTCGGTAGCTCAGATGGTAGAGGTGCTTCGGTAGCTCAGATGGCGCAGTCTGCCTTCGGCAGTGACACAGTGCCGACCGTGTTGCCTGCCAGCCGCGCTGTGGTGCGCGCGCCTGTTTGTTTACGCCGGAGTAGCTTCGCGTGTGCGGTGTTGTGAGTCTAGAACGAGATGGCACACTCGTACAGAAAAACGACTTTGAAGTTCAGTTTTGCGAACGACTATACACGACCAAAGGCACACGAGATTGAACGTTTCTTCAGAGATGAGGTAAAAATCGATCCACAGGAAATCGTGGGAATCAATTTATCGCTCGTTTCAAGCGTCGTCTATGTCAAGCTTGTTGACTAGGCTGCTTGCGAAAGACTTCTACAACGATCACCGAACGGGTATCGTTTCTGTCATGCCGACGGGAATGTTGGTGCGGTTACAGTCGATCACGCGGGAATGGGGATCCGCACTATACGAGTCTTCGAACTTCCGTTTGAGGTCCCGTCTGAACTTGTTACCGACGCCTTTCGACCATACGGTACAGTTCTATCCCATGTGGCCGAAAAATGGACGAGTTTTACGACGTACCCCGTTTTAAATGGGGTGAGACAAATACGGATAGAACTGCGCAAGCACGTCCCCTCTTATTTGTACATAGGAGGTTGTCGAGCGATTATAATCTATGATGGACAACCTCGCACTTGCTCGGGGTGCGGGAAAGAAGGTCACGTCCGCTCGGAATGCCTCCAGCGACGTTTAGTGCAAACTCCACGGGATGACGTTCAGGCGCCACAACCGACGACTGTCTTACCGTTGACCTTTGTGGAAGCCCTGAGAGGCGACGTGAGGGAGATTTCCGATGGGCACCAGCAGCTGCCCCCTAGAGAACATGGACACCAACGGACTGGAACTCCGACCACCGGTTCCACCACAGCAGACACAGGACACCACAGAAGAGATGCAGCTGACGGCCGCTCCAGGCTCATCCGTGGTGGCTGCCAGTGCTTCCACCGAGAGCGTGATAGGCCAGGCCCAAGACGGAGGATACGCAACCCCAGCAGCCGATGCGGAAGCAAGGCTACGGAAACAGCGTTCGCCGAAGAGAAGAAAGAAGCGTCGACTGACTTCTGCTGACGATAGCCATAGTCCCGAGGGGACAGTGGACGACAACGACAGTATCGACCTGAGACCAGTGGATTCAACAGATACCGAGATGACGATGCAGGAACTACACAGCGACGATAACTTGAACTCTCCTTCTGGTGACCGGAAGGCGGAAGTGGAGATGACAACTGTCCAACATCAGAGCGATGACAACGTTACCTCCCATCCCTCGACCAGTTCCGGAAATATGCTGGGGGACTGGGCGCAAGAAATGGACCAACAGGAACAGGATGCAAATACGAACGCCACGATTGAGGACAGTCCTGGCCAGAGGCCGGGAGGGGTCGGGAAATGTTGACCAACTTAGTGTGTTGAGGAGCGCCGGGGGTGCAGATGGACGCTTAATGACACCGCCCTACAACTGATGAACACAAGCCAGGCGTACCGCATTGCCACGATAAACATTAATGGCATACGGACACCGCTTAAAATTCAAATGCTGAAAGATATGTTACGCGCTGCGGACGTGGATATTGTACTCCTACAAGAAGTGCGTTTCACATCACCGCCAGAGTTCTACGGTTATGAGGCACATTATTCAGTGCACGATGAAAGTGGATGCGGTGTGGCGATTCTCACCAGGGAAGGAATACGAGTGGAGGACGTCAGGTCTCTCCCTTCGGCACGCGGCATAGCGATCACTGTCGACGGCGTTCGTTTCATCAATTTATACGCACCATCTGGCTCCACAAAACGAAGAGAAAGGGCGACTTTTTACACCGAATTGATAGCACCGTTGTTCGCTGGACGCTTTGATAACTATATAGTGGGCGGCGACTTTAATTGTGTCGTCGACAAAAAGGACCAAGTACCTCATTATGTGCCATGCATGGAACTGCGTGCGTTGATTACCGAAATGGCGCTTCTGGATACCTGGGAACTGCAGCATGGTGACAGACCGGGTTATACGTTTGACACGGGACACTCGGCGAGTAGACTCGATAGAGTGTACGTGACACGAGCTCTACGGACGACGATACTGGATGCCGAAATCTGGCCAGCGGCTTTTACGGATCATATGGCGTACGTCTGTACGATTTCACTAACGCGTCAGAAGATATGGCGGAGTAAAGGTCTCTGGAAAATGAATTGTGCACTTTTACGTGACACTGAATGTCACCGGTCGATAGAGGCGGCCTGGGAGACCTGCGTTCGCCGCCAACGAGCATACACCTCGGTTCTCCAGTGGTGGATTAAATGCGCAAAACCAACGTTACGGAGAACGTTGATACGATACGGGCAGGACAAATCGCAGTGGAACCGCACAACGGCTGATTTTTATTTTACAGCCCTGAGGGAGCTGATGACCCAACAACCATCGCCGGAAAGGCACACGGCCATGCGCAGGATAAAAGCCAAGTTATTACAGCTGACGAGACTAAGAATGGAAGGTATAATGGTCCGGGCGAGATTGGCGGACACAGTTGCTGCCGAAACCCCCTCCATGCACCACGTGGTACGTGAACGCCAACGACGACGCAGGACATTGATCAGGGAACTAATCTCTGAAACTGGCCAGCAAGTTGTGCACCAGCGTGATATTGCGCATGTGTTTACCGACTATTTCCGCCAGTTTTATGGACCTATACATGTGAACCACGAGACACTAAATGATGTAATCTCGGAAATGCCCGATAGAGGACCACCACTGGATGCAGAGACTTTCATCACAGCGATAACAGAGGACGAGCTGACAGACGCAATTGCCAGGGGGGCTCCGAACAAGTCCCCAGGACAGGACGGCTTCCCAATTGAATTTTACCGCGCCTTTGCATACCTCATGGGACGGACCTGGATTCAGATGTATAACGAACTCCTGTTAGCGCAGACTGAGATACCTGCCGAATTCACGGAGGGTATCATCATTCCAATACCCAAACCACGCGGTGGCAGAAATCCAGGAGATTATAGACCACTCACTCTCTTGAACTGCGACTATAAGATTTTCGCGCGCATCCTTGGGGCTCGCCTGAGGTCTTCACTTTCTGATAGACTCCTCATAGATCAAACTTGCCTCGGCGGTAAGAGCAACGTACATACGGCGCTCAGTGACTACCGAGATATCATCGCATTAGCAGCGGCATGCCGAGTGCGTGGGGCACTCGTCGCTATTGACTTCGATCATGCATTCGACGGAGTGGATCATACCTTTTTGCATGCGGTGATGGGCAGATTGGGAATCCCACAGGCCTTCATCCTAGTGATCATGCGACTGTTACACGGCGTACGATCAAAGGTCTCGGTGAATGGGCGGGGCACTGACTACATTGTTATTTCAAGGTCAGTTCGTCAAGGTTGCCCCCTTTCGATATTTTTGTATGCAATGGCTTTGGAACCCTGTCTATATGGTCTCCGAAGACGGTTGGAGGGAGTGCCGTTGCCACAACTGACCTTTCATTGCCGCGTTTATGCTGACGACGTGATGCTGGTGGCACGGACAGGCGAAGAAGTACGTACGGCGTTGGCATGGATACAGCGATACGGGATGGCGGCAGGAAGCGTGCTTAATCTACAAAAATCACGCTGCATGAATGTCGGTCGAGGATTACAACCGGGGGAGGAAGGCCCGCTCATCTTAGTTAAGACCATAGAATGCCTAGGTATTACGTTCCACACAGATGTGCAGCGGACAGCAGCGGATAACTACCGACGCATATTGAAGCTGATGCCGACAATGGTGCTGTTACAGAAATTAAGAACGTTGGATATGATTCAAGGGTGACCTATGTTAACGTATACCTAACACCGAGACTCACTCACGTAGCGCATGTCCTGCCTTTAACGCGCACAATGGCATCACGGATACAAGCAACTTTCGGAACCTACGTGAGTGTGGGACACCTGTTTAAGATCCGATACACAACGCTTACGCTATCACCTGGAGAGGGTGGACTTGGTCTAGTGAACGTATACGAAAAGGCACGGGCGTTATTCGTCAGTACGATTTTCCGACAGTGGCGCGGTCAATTTCGCAATATCTCGGGTGCGTTGGCCGATGTACTAACGCCCACTTCAATGCTGCCCCCAGTCGATGTGGGCCATATTTCACCGAAGCTGTCACATTTCAAGTCTTTTTTTTGGAGCTTAGCTATGTCAGAGATTCCTTCCCAACAACACGACTACCGACGACGCGAGACGTATACCAACTCTTACTGCGCCGGTGCCCCAGGAATACCCTGGAAAAGAAGTACTCAGACAAGAACTGGCGACAGATATGGCGCGTTATACGGAACGTTTACCTCCCAACGTCGGTACGCTCAATATGGTATGTGGTGATAAATAGGAAGTTCGCAACGAATCAACGGCGGCACGCGATTCATTTGGCAGACACTCCACTATGTTTAGGCTGCGCAACAGTGGACACTGATGAACATCGTTTAGCATGTAGTGGGACGGCTCCAGTGTGGCACTTGGCACAACAGATATTGGCGTTCCTGTTACGTTCCGCCCCTCACACAATTTCATCAGACACACTTTTTTTCCCCCAAGAATCTTATTTCCCGGTCCAAAAAACCAATGCAGTGACATGGGTGCGGGGAATGGTGGTGGGCTACGTGTATAAAGAATCGGAAAAGGACAAAATTGATTTTTGGCATTTTCTCCTTGATGGACATACGAAGCTGCAACAGCATAAGAAATATAGGCAAGAATTCGCTAATTACTAGCGACTTACATTTACCGACCCGCCGGCCAGATGGGGTGTGCCGGGTGAGAGATGAGATAGACGAAGAAGCCGAGATAGACATCGATCACACTTACGGACCCTTAGTTAATTTCGAGAAGACGACCCAGTCTTACACCAACGTCTGAAGAACGAGTCGATAGATGGCTCTCTTGCTCTATCGAACGTCGGGTCGTGAGCAGGTGTCGCCCCCGACACGAAAAAGAAAACGGAAAAAAAAGAAAACGAAAAAAAATAATAAAAAAAAGATGGTAGAGCACTTGCCCGCGAAAGGCAAAGGTCCCGAGTTCGAGTCTCGGTCGAGCTCACAGTTTTAATCTGCCAGGAAGTTTCATATCAGCGCACACTCCGCTGCAGAGTGAAAATCTCATTCTGGAAATATGAAATTACTTTGGCATTCAAGTGTATGAACACTTAATAGTGTGCAATACTGAAAGAGTAGATGCTTTTTTAACACGAAATTTTATGCACTACCACTTTCATAACTTGACGTTTTTCATTTGGAGTAGACGGTTTAGAGTCAACGGGAGTTGGAACCGACTTTTCAGCCAAGTTGGTAAAAACGAACAAACTCTAACAACGGATTGCGGCCATACGACTGCACCGATTTTGACATTTAAACAGACCATTCGACGCAAAATTTAATGCTCTTTCAATCTGGTGCGGGTAACACTTTCAGTAGGATGCATAGTTTCCAAGTAACAGGCGAAAACCTGAAAATAGTGCCACAATTTCTTGATTTTTTGGCCACAAAATTTGTTCGCGGTTTTGGAGATCGAAAACTTGCATTTAACATACTGTCAACTATATATACCAGATAAAAAAACAAAATCTTCTACTACGTTTTTTTGCAAGCAAAACGCACCTCTTTAGTGGACTAGGTAGTGACTGGCGGAACTCTGACTCTGCATCCTCATGTGTTATCTTTCATGCTACAGTATCTTAGTGCCATTCTTCAACACGACAATGCTCGGCCACACACTCGATGTTTCTCTATGAACTGTGCGTGATCTTGAGGCTGTGACCAGATCCCAATATCTGTCCCTGATAGAAAGTGCGTGGGACCTACTCGGACGTCAACTCCATCCCAGTGCAAGTATACTGAATATCAAGGACCAGTTATAACAGTTGTGGTCCTGTTTCCCTTAGAATAAGATACAACGGCTTATGACATCCTTCCCAACCGCATCTAGGCCGGACGGTGTGAAACGTCATTCTGGTAAGTGGGAGCGTACTGCCAAGGTCTTCGTAAATTTAACTCGATTTTTTGATCACTGAAATAACATCCCGTACCCCATTAATCCGTGACATTCATTTCATTTCCTCTTCACCGTCTGGATGCATCACTTTTGTATCAGGCTATGTACGTCTCATGGGGGTCCTATATTGCCCCGCTGACTAGTACTGGATATATGATCGTCACTTACATTTCGTTTTAGGTGGAATGCTCGCTATCTGCGTGTGGGAGACTCGAGAGATGCTTCTCCGACGTCTATATTTTGAGAAATTTTGAAAACCTGAAGGAGTCTCCTGGGCAACGGACCTGGACCGCTACTACACCGATAATCCTTTAAACGGGGAATCTGAAAGATATCGACTGTACGGTAGAAGAAACAGAACTGTTTAGGGTCAGGAAAGAACTAACAAACACTGACAGAATATAGCTCGAGTTTCGTACCGACTGAGTAGCGGCGGTGCTCGCCGAAACAATTGTAAAGGCGTGTGTCCACAAGAAACCAACTTCCGCAAGTAACTACTGCAAACGCTTGCTGGGATGTTTACATCAGAACAAAAACTTGCACACGTTTCCTTCTGCAAGCCGCTTCGACAAGTATACTTCAGAAATCTGCTGCAAATACTTGCAAAAGTGTTTCCATAGGATTGCTTCGTGAGGTAGGCAAGTGGAAGTCTGCAGCGTCGAGATTAAAAACAGAGCAGTCGCCACTGTGGTTGCATTATTATTACTGAGCAAAAATCGTTACGAAAAACAAAGCTAAGACAAAAAGAAACGTTTGGGTGGCGAAATGGATACGGTGGCGAACATACTTAAGTTACCGAGAAACGCTGCTGTGACGTAATAAAGTCAGACAACTTCGCACAGATTAAAAATTTTCTGAGATTGTGTTACGCTAGTTTCGAACATCTCTTTACTATCGCACAATCAGATACTCAAAAACAGGATAGAAAAATGCGACAAGCTGTATCACCAAGAGATGACCTAATTACTCTTCGATTTTTGGAAACAGTATCTGTTACCTTCGTAACAAATTTAATGCATTTACGTTTCTGTTAACATTACAAAATCAGCTGCAATTTAAAGACTTCTGTACTGCCATTCTACTTTCTCTTCTGGTGAAACAAAGTAATTGGTGAATTCGTTTCGCATTTCCTTGGCTGCTGTGGCTAATTATATACAGGGTGTCCGAGCTAGAGTTATACAAAAACGTTTGTACTCTAGTAGATATTCAGCTTCATTACTATACTTGTCCAACATAGTACAGGAGCAAAGACGACTTTTATGCATGATGGTACAGTTCAATGTGGGCACCTTTTGTATCTCGACACATATCGAAACGGTACTCGACTTCTCGCCACAGGTTCATAAGCATGGCAGGTGTTAGGGCCCCTATAGCGGCATATATTCGTTGTCTCAAATATACCAGATCTCGAATCTTTGTTATGTAAATAATGTTCTTGATAAACCTCAATGCACTGAAATCCAGCGGAGTCAGATCGGGAAACCGAGGGGCCAGGCAACTGGACCGCCCACTCCGAACCAACGGTCAGGAAACCTCTTATGGAGAAAAGCGGTAACATCCCTACGATTGCGGTGCGAGAAAATAGAAGAGGTAAGGCAGTATTTCTTATAACAAACCGCCTTGTAATACTGAGTCTGTTTAAAGTAAGTCGAGTTACTGCTTGGTGGTTATTCGTTGTGACACACATGTGACTGTTCAATGCGAGGCTGGCGACCGTCATTATGAACAATTTCACAGTTACAATGGTACACGGAGCAGATATGGGACCGCCGACTAACAGTTCTTGCACCGACAGTGGGGTCATAGAAGTCGTGTGTCAAGGCTGCTTGCAACGCTGACGCCTATAGAGAAAAGAGGTCCACGCCAGTAGAAGAACTTATTCGCGCCGCATTCACACCAGCAAAAATTTTTAATCCGCGTGTACCATGTGAATTCAAATCTTTGACATAAGACATAATTACGACTACGGTACAATACCGCTGACTCCACTGATACAATACAATCCTTCCGAAATTGTGCATTTGGATTCCTGTACGAAATCCATGTTTGGAATGTTGAAACCAGTTTAACTCATTACCCCAAATTTTCCTGTCATGAATTGGGGTTCGATAGCAACTAAATTCTGTCCAAGACAGCAATGGACTTTGAAGACCAGTTGAACGGAGTGGACAGGGACTTAAAAGAAGGGTAAGGAGATGTAGTCAAATTTAATCAGGTGAGGGTGAGGGAATTAGATTAGGAATCGTCACACTTAAAGACGTATGAGTTTTGTTGTTTGTCCTGCAAAATAACTGATGATGGTCGACGTAGAGAGGATATACAATGAAGATTGGCCTTGGCAAGAAACGCGTTTCTGGAGAAGAGAAATTTGTCAACAATGAATAGAGATTCAAGTTTTAGAAAGCTTTTTTCTTTAAGTATTTGTACAGAGTGTAGCTATGTATGGAAATGAAAATGGACGATACAAATTTGACACAAGAAGACAATAGAATTGTTTGTAATGTGGCACTATACAAAAATGCTGAAGATTAGGTGGGCAGATCACGTAACTAATGAGGAGGTTGTTGTTGTGGTCTTTAGTCCAGAGACTAGTTTGATGTAGCTCTCCATGCTGCTCTATCCTGTGCAAGCATATTAATCTCCGAGTGACTATTGCAACCTACATCCTTCTGAATCTGCTACGTGTACTCATCTCCTGGTCTCCCTCTAAGATTTTTACCCTCCACGCTTCCATCCATTACTAAATTGGTGAGCCCTTGATGCCTCAGAACGTGTCCTACCAACCGATCCCTTCCTCTAGTCAAGTTGTGCCGAATTCCTTTTCTCCCCAATTCTATTCAGTGCCTCCTCATTAGTTACGTGATCTACCCATGAAATCTTCAGAATTCTTCTGAAGCGCCACATTTCGAAACTATTTATCGTCCATGTTTCATTTCCATACATAGCTACAAACCATACAAATACTTTCAGAAAGGACTTCCTGACAAATATATACTCGATATTAACAAATTTCTCTTCCGCAGAAACGGTTTTCTTGCCATAGCCGGTCTACATTTTATATTCTCTCTACTTCGACCATCATCAGTTATTTTACTTCCCAGATAGCGAATCTCATCTACTACTTTAAGTGTCTCATTTCCTAATCTAATTCCCTCAGCATCACATGATTTAATTCGACTGCATTCCATTATTCCCGTTTTGATTCGGTTGATGTTCATCTTATATCATCATTTCGACACACAGTCCATTGCGTTCAGCTGGTCTTCCAGGCCCTTCGCTGTCTCTGACAGAATTACAGTGTCGTCGGCAAACCTCAAAGTTTTTATTTCTTCTCCATGGATTTTAATTCCTACTCCTAATTTTTCTCGTTTCCTTTACTGCTTGCTCAACAATAGATTGAATAATATCGGGGATAAGCTACAATCCTGTAGCACTCCCTTCTTAATCACAGCTTCCCTTTCGTGCCCCTCGACTCTTATAACTGCCATCTGGTTTCTGTACAAATTGTAAATAGCCTTTCGCTCCTTATATTTTAACCGTGCCACGTTTGGAATTTGAAAGAATATTCCTGTCAACGGCGTCAAAAGCTTTCTCTAAGTCTACAAATGCTGTAAATATAGGTTTGCCTTTCCTTAACCGATATTCTAAGGTAAGTCGTAGGGTCAGTATTGTCTCGCGTGTTCCAACATTCCTACGGAATCCACACTGATCTTCCACGCGGTCGGCTTCTACCAGTTTTTTCTTTCGTCTGTAAAGAATTCATATTAGTATTTTTGCAACAGTGACTATTAAACTGATAGTTCGGTAATTTTCACACCTGTAAACACCTGCTTTCTTTGGGATTGGAATTATTGCGTTCTTCTTGAAGTCTGTGGGTATTTCGCCCGTCTCATACATCTTCCTCACCAAATACAAGAATTTGGTCATGGCTGGCTCACCCATGGCTATAAGTAGTTCTAATGGAATGTTGTCTACTCCCGGGGCTTTGTTCCGACTTTGGTCTTTCAGTGCTCTGTTAAATTCTTCACACAGTATCATATCTCCCATTTCATCTCCATCTACGTCCTCTTCCGTTTCCATAATATTGCCCTTAAGTACATCTCCCTTGTATAGATCCTCTATATACTCCTTCCACCTTTCTGCTTTCCATTCTTTGCTTAGGACTGGTTTTCCTTCTGAGCTCTTGATATTCATACAAGTGGTTCTCTTTTCTCCAAAGGTCTCTTTAATTTTCCTGTACACAGTATCTATCTTGCCCATAGTGATACACGCCTCTACATCCTTATATTTGTCCTCTAGCCATCCCTGCTTAGCCATTTTGCACTTCCTGAAGATCTCATTTTTGAGATGTTTGTATTCCTTTTCGCCTGCGTCATTTACAGCATTTTTCTCCTTTCATCAGTTAAATCCAGTATCTGTTCTGTTACCCAAGGATATCTACTACCCTTCGCCTTTTTACCTCCTTGATCCCCTGCTGTCTTCACTATTTCATCTGTCAAAGCTAAGCATTCTTCTTCTATTGTATTTATTTCCGCTGTTCTTGCCAATCGTTGCCTAATGCTCTCTCTGAAACTCTCTACAACCTCTGGTTCTTTTAGTTTATCCAGGTCCGATCTTCTTAAATTCCTACCTTTTTGCAGTTTCTTCAGTTTTTATCTGCAGTTCATAACTAATAAACTGTGGTCAGTGTTGACGTCTGCCCCTGGAAACGTCTTACAATTTAAAACCTGGTTCCTAAATCTCTTTATTACCATTATGTAATATATTTGAAACCTTCCAATGTCTCCAGGCCTCTTCCACGTATACAACCTTCTTTCATGATTCTTAAACCAAGTGTTAGCTATGATTAAGTTGTCCTCTGTGCAAAATTCTACCAGGCGGCTTCCTCTTTCATTCCTTCCCCCAGTCCATCTTCACCTACTACTTTTCTTTCCTCTTCTTTTTCCTACTATCGAATTCGGGTCCCCCATGACTATTAAATTTTTGTCCCCCTTCACTATCTGAATAATTTATTTTATCACATCATACATCGTCAATCTCTTTATCACCTGCGGAACTAGTTAGCATATAAACATTTACTACTGTGGTAGGCACGGGCTTCGTGTCTATCTTGGCTAAAATAATGCGTTCACTATGCTGTTCGTAGAAGTTTATCCGCGTTCCTATTTTCTTATTCATTATTAAACCTACTCCTGCATTACCCATATTTGATTCTGTATTAATAACCCTGTATTCACCTGACCAGAAGCCTTGTCCCTCCTGCCACCGAACTTCGCTAGTTCCCACTATATCTAACTTCAGCCTATCCATTTCCATTTTTAAATTTTCTAAACTACCTGCCCGATTAAGGGATTCCCATCCGTAGAACGCCAATTTTGTTTCTCCTGATACCGACGTCCTCCTGAGTGGCCCCCACCCAGAGATCCGAATGGGGGACCATTTTAAATCCGGGAAATGCTACCCAAGATTTCGCCATCATTATTTAAATACACAGTAAAGCTGCATGCCGTCGGGAAAAATTTCGGCTCCAGTTTCCCTTCGCTTTCACCCGTTCTCAGTACCAGCACAGCCATGCCGTTTTTGTTAATGTTACAAGGTCAGATCCGTCAATCATCCAGACTATTGCCCCTGCATCTACTGAAAAGGCTGCTGCCCCTCTTCAGGAACCAAACGTTCGTCTGGCCTCTCAACAGATAGCCTTCCGCCGGCCGGAGTGACCATGCGGTTCTGGGCGCTACAGTCTGGAACCGAGCGACCGCTATGGTCGCAGGTTCGAATCCTGCCTCGGGCATGGATGTGTGTGATGTCCTTAGGTTAGTTGGGTTTAAATAGTTGTAAGTTCTAGGCGACTGATGACCTCAGAAGTTAAGTCGCATAGTGCTCAGAGCCATTTGAACCACCCAAGACACCTTTCCGTTGTGGTTTTATGTATGGTATGGCTATCTGTATCGCTGAGGCACGCAAGCCTCCTCACCAATGGCAAAGTCCATGGTTCATGAGGAGGCACTGGACGGAACTATGGAAAAATGAAATTTATGGCACAAGCTGACTGCAGTACGGGATCGGTTGGTAGGACACGTTCTGAGACACCAAGACATCACCAACTTAATACACGAGGGAAGTGTGGGGGTAAAAATTGTAAGAGAGAGACCAAGAGATGAATACCATCAGCAGATTCGGAAGGATATAAGTTGCACTACTTGTTTGGAGATGGAGAGGCTTGCTAAGTATAGAGTAGCATGGAGAGCTGCATCAAATCCGTCTTTGGACTGAAGACCACAATAGCAACAGCAGCTAAATACCATGAGATCAGATAAGCATCGCCATTTTGGCCACAGACGGGTCAGTCGAGCTCAATCAGTTTCTCGTCTACGCAGGGCCTGTTGAAAGCACTAACGACACATGCGTTGGCTTGGGGCACCAAACAGAGGGGCACCCAAGTGCGTATTGCCGGCCGGTGTGGCCGAGCGGTTCTAGGCGCTTCAGTCTGGAACTGCGCGACTGCTACGGTCGCAGGCTCGAATTCTGCCTCGGGCATGGATGTGTGTGATGTCCTTAGGTTAGTTAGGTTTAAGTAGTTCTAAGTTCTAGGGGACTGATGACCTCAGATGTTAAGTCCCATAGTGTTCAGAGCCATTTTGAACAAAGTGCATATTACAACTAGTAGCGAAAACTGAGACTGGTGAAGGTGTACGAGGGAAAGGAGGAGGGGCGGTGGGCGCCAAATGATAAATCGCTTGTATGGAAAAATGTCGAATTGGCTCTGCATCCGTCACCCGATGGCGTCACGTGGATGTGGTATGGAGGGTTTGGGGTTAGCACACTGCACTCCCGCCGGTTGTCGAGTTATAACGCATAGGCTTTGTCAAACACACTACGTACGTAGCAAGGCCACAACGCCTGTCAGAGCATTGCAGCCTCGTGGCGAAAACACGTGAATAGCGCTCGTCTACATCACTCGATTTGCACGAGCAAGCGGAAACACGCGGCTGGCGGTCACTCACTCGGTATCGTATGGCGCTCAATCACTGAGTGATGGGCATCAGTCGCCTGACATCGCCATGCAAGTAAAGAGACACGCAACAAGAAGTCGGTCTGGCTCACCTGACTCGCACGCTGTTCCAGCTGCTGCGAGTGACGTCAGAGACCACACAGGCGCTCACAGCTTTGACACAACGTAGCGGCACTTATGGCCCGGCAGGCATTCAAATGCGCTTAGAATTAGAATTTCCTTTTAGATGTCTATTTTCCATGTTTTCTAGGGAAAGGCGTACACTGTATGCATGAGATTCAATAAGTGTTACCATAGTATAACGAAAATTGAAGTGAAAACCGAATTTAAATGTTATTCAAGGTCATTATTTCAGTTATGAAATTGCATATTTCTGTGAAATAATTGCTGATGAATTAATGCTCAATTTCAGTCAGCTCCTAAAATCGCATAGATATTTACACATATTTTAATCAGAACAAATTAAAGAGATCTATGTCGAGAGTGTGAGAACAGACTATAATTGTGAACTTTGTTTATAATTAACTAAAAAACTTGAAACCACGCCGTAGGTTTCCATGAATAAATCGAACAAGTGAAGTAGTATATGTTTCAAATGGCTCTGACCACTATGGGACTTAACATCTGAGGTCGTTAAGTCCCCTGGACTTAGAACTACTTAAACCTAACTAACCTAAGGACATCACACACATCCATGCCGGAGGCAGGATTCGAACCTGCGACCGTAGCAGTCGCGCGGTTCCGGACTGAAGCGCCTAGACACGCTCGGTCACAACGGCCGGCTGAAAAAGGAGTTTAACACACAATAAAAGAACCTTTAAAAACCAGTTGTCTCGGACTACCCGGTTAATGGAGAACGGAGAATTTTTCACCGCCCAATGGATATTCGAGACCACCAGGTTTCGAGAGGGTGCGTTTCTGAATGAGGTATCTAATATATTGCTTCCCCCTACGTATACCTCCTGAGGAGATCACGAATGTAAAATTAGAGAGATTCGAGCGCGCGCGGAGGCTTTCAGACAGTCGTTCTTCCCGCGAACCATACGCGACTGGAACAGAAAAGGGAGGTAATGACAGTGGCACGTAAAGTGCCCTCCGCCACACACCGTTGGGTGGCTTGCGGAGTATAAATGTAGATGTTCAAAATGGTTCAAATGGCTCTGAGCACTATGGGACTTAACATCTATGGTCGTCAGTCCCCTAGAACTTAGAACTACTTAAACCTAACTAACCTAAGGACAGCACACAACACCCAGCCATCACGAGGCAGAGAAAATCCCTGACCCCGCCGGGAATCGAACCCGGGAACCCGGGCGTGGGAAGCGAGACCGCTACCGCACGACCACGAGATGCGGGCAATGTAGATGTAGATTTGCAGTTGCCGTTATATATGCATGCTGTGTTTTACAAAATAATGTGCCAGAAAGGGATGACTATAAATATTAAGACACATTGCACGTCCCTCCAGAACTGGAAATTCCCCATGTCCCGTAAGCTGTCGAACGTCATCATGAAACTTTTTTCAGGATGCAAGGTAGAACTGGCAGCTTCAACCAGTGCACGGACACTGAAGACAGTGTTCACAATTGGCAGCGCTACAATAGGCAGTGCTACAAAATGAGTGAACGAAGCAAGAACTCAGTGGTTCCTAACGCTTAACATCACCAGACTTTTAATTCAAAGTCTCCTACAGCGTTTATGGAAGGCTGCTGGACGTCCAGAATCATTTAAGGTGTTTTGGGATTAACTGGTGAGTAAGCTTGTCGTTAGAATATGAAATACTTTTTCGATCTGACATCGGTCAATACAATCACGTAGAGCTTTGAGATACAAAATTTTTCAGAAGATACACTGGATTCGAGTATAGAAAACAGTTCGTATTATTCCCGCGCACTTGCAATTTGTGTATCGTGAAATGTCAAGAGACGATTGGTTCAAATGGCTCTGAGCACTATGCGACTCAACTTCTGTGGTCATCAGTCGCCTACAACTTAGAACTAATTAAACCTAACTAACCTAAGGACATCACACACATCCATGCCCGAGGCAGGATTCGAACCTGCGACCGTAGCGGTCACGCGGCTCCAGACTGAAGCGCCTTTAACCGCACGGCCACAACGGCCGGCAGAGACGATTGTAAGACCTTTCTATTGCCAACTGTAATTGTTGCAGTAAAGTCTTATCGCGGTTTAAAAATATGTAGTCCATCTTTATTGCTGTCCATGACCAAGGGAGGCTTACATCAAACATCACACACATATAATAGCCAAAGAAATGTCAAAGAAATCGGGTCACGAGTTTGGAATACCATAAAGTCTTAAACATAAGATTTAATTAGGAATGCGATTTGAGAGATGTCGTTAAGTCGAATCCCAACGAATTATTTGGCAAGAAATACAGCGGAATTAAGGAATTCTCAATTTTTCCTGAAGAAGATTATGAGCTGAAAGTCATACATCGTTGTCATGATTCAAGACGAAATCAGGAGTTCACTGCATGTGTAGAACGTATTTTATTTAGTGTCATAACGGTAAATTTCCGTAAATCAAATAAAGATTCTGATGAGACATTAAAAAAAAAAAAAAAGAGTTGTTCGGATACCAAATTTAAAAGAAACGAGAAGTACATTCGTTTAATGACTGACAAATAACTGGAGCTACAAATGCATCTGGATTTCAAATTTATCTGTTATCTTTAACACTTTTTGTTCACAGGTGACAAATAAGAGTTTTTATCTGTGTAAGCGAAAAATGTTTCAGATAAAATTATTCACAAATGGTTCAAATGGCTCTGAGCGCTATGGGACTTAACATCTGAGGTCATAAGTCCCCTAGAACTTAGAACTACTTATACCTAACTAACCTAAGGACATCACACACATCCATGCCCGAGGCAGGAATCGAACCTGCGACCAGAGCGGTCGCACGGTTCCAGACTGAAGCGCCTAGAACCCTCGGCCATAGAGGCCGGCTATTCACAAAAAAAGAATAGTAATTTATACCTGTATTCGTTATTCGCCATTTTCATTAATTTCACCCAAGTCTGGTGCTAAGTGAGGTGCATCGCGTATGCGCACATTGTGAATTCGCAGCTTGTATAGAAGTGAGTGCGGGCGCTTTAAGTACGCGTTGGTCACGCAGCTATGCCTGCCGCGTATACATGCACTCACGTGGTTGTCATTAGCATTAATAATCTTCAGCAACTTCCGACAATGTTTGTGAATCGTATTATCGCTCTCACTCGCATACCACAGACGCGTGCGGACCAGGCGGCTGCAGGGCTCTAGCGTGTGTCCAGGCAAGTCCCCACCACAAAGGAAGAGAGAGAGAGAGAGAGAGAGAGGTAGTAATAAAATTAGTCCTTAGTTCTGATCACAGATTCGAACTCCCAAGGAAATTCCGAGTACATTAATACCAAACAGAGACCGGTCGGTAAATTAACCCGGCGATGGTGTGCGGGTGTGCAGTGTACCCATTCTGACGAACTTCTATAATTAAATGGTAGATGGCATGTCACACTACTTTGTAGTTCCAGGTAGCTGCTACAAGATGTCAGCAGAGAGGTGGGAGTGTATTTTTGTAACTTTAGTTTTGCACTGGACTACGTGAGGTGCTGCTAAACAAGTCTGTGCTTGCTGGGGTTTGCGAAACCCCAACACACCACCCTCGTTTCTCAGGGCGGAAAAGTCAATATAGCTATTTCATTGCATTTTCCTACGTATTTTGCTTAAGATGTGATATTTAATTACATAATAAAGAGCAAATACTGTTATAATTAGCTCGTTACGGGGCTGAAGGGCCCACGTGCAGGCACTGACAGATGACTACTTGATGAGGGGCCGATTTATTTCAATTGTGGAGATGAAGAAGGTGTTGTTATTGTCAGTGGTCACGACTCATTAGAGCAGGAAGAAGATGAAAATGTGGTAGGTGGAAGTTATTATCTGGGTAAAGATGGAAACACTACATGGAGAAAAGAATTGTGTCATTAACGAGAAATTAGATGAGGAATTGTGAAAATGTTTTGCATAATGAGAGTGTTGTGGTACTGTCTATACATAAAACATATTTTAACGATTTTAACCTAAGCTATTTCAACATAACAGCTTTAGATACAAAACGATAATTTCATTATTGTGCAACTCATTCCCTGTAACTGGTATGTGGCTAATAATAAATCAAATTCAATTTTATGGTTGTAACTGTGTGTTGATAATTAATATATAACACAAAAGTACGTGTACAATGTGCGTGCTACTAAAACTCGGAAAAGAGTCCCGGTACGATCAAGGGAGTTACATGGTGTAGCAGCCCTCTGTCCCTCATCCATGAAGAAGGTTCCCGTTTTTACCTGGGGAACGCGCTTTTGAAGATATAAGGGCTGGGAACTTTCACCCTCTTGAAATTTCTAGAACATTCCAGAGTATTCGAGAATATTCCTAAGTTTCCGAGACTACTCGAGAGCATTTCTCAACATTCCAGAATGATCCACAAAGATCCGGAATGTTCTGGAATGTTCGGGAATAATCTGGAACATTCGGGAAGATTCCAGAATGTTCAGGACCATCCCGAAACATCCTAGAACATTGTGGAACACTCCAGGACACTCTCAAATGTTGTGCAGTGTTCTGGAACATTGTGGACCATTCGAAGTCTTTTTGGTTTCAAATGGTTCAAATGGCTCTGAGCACTATGGGACTTAACTACTGTGGTCATCAGTCCCCTAGAACTTAGAACTACTTAAACCTAACTAACTTAAGGACATCACACACATCCATGCCCGAGGCAGGATTCGAACCTGCGACCGTAGCAGTCGCGCGGTTCCGGACTGCGTGACTAGAACCGCTAGACCACCGCGGCCGGCGAAGTCTTTTTGGTATGTTTGGGAATTCGCCACTGCTGGGGCTACCCATTGATAGGAGTATATACAGCACGACCCGTCGTGGGTTCGAACTTCAGTCTCTTATCAGTGACGAAAGGAGCAACCAAGAAAGTAGTGCAGTGAGTGAATAAAAACAAACAGTAAAACATACAAGGACAAATCTATCACAACATGGGATCATTACTACCGCTACCCAAACGAAGACCATAAATTTCTGCAAGTATATTAAATCTGAAATGAAGTAATAGACATGTCCGAAAGAACAGACACCACACATTCATATAACTTCTGCTTCCCTATATTCAGCTTCTTCTCAAGCAGAAAATCCGAAAAATTTGTACATATGTACCCCGCATAACAAAATGAAAAATGTTGTTTGTAAACAAGTGCTGTAAGTAGTTAGAATATGTTCGATGAGACTTCGGGATTGCAGCCGGATCATGTTGACTTCTTGCCACGATATTTCGGCTGGCAATCGTCCAGCCATCTTCAGGTGACTGTCCGTCACTGGAGACTGCAAGTTGTTTTTTTTTTTTTTTGCTTTGTTGCTATTTTGACACCTTATACAAAGGTAGGCCGGCAGCGGCAATACTACGCCGCTCTTCGGCCACAGATAATACGTTGATTACAAGTGGAGACATCGAAAAACGAATCAACGCGGTGGATAGACAACAGTAGACACACAAATTTAAAAATACATTAAGTCGTTCACAAGTGCAACGTCCAAAGAATAACGTTCAGCACTCGGGCACTAACAGAGACGACAGAAACACTGAATCACCAACATGATGGCACTCACAAAAACACTGGCGACGATCTCCGGCGCGCGAAAGTTCACTTGATGTGTACGACTCCAGGGACCTGCCAAAAGGGTCGGAGGGAGAGGGGAGGGTGTAGATGCCAGTGGCAGAGGAGATGGGGGGGGGAGGAGGAAAGAAGGTGGGGGGTAGTGGAAGCCCGAGGGAGGGAGGGAGGGAGGGAGGAGGGAGAGAAGAGAGAGAGGGTGTCCTCAGGAAAAAGCACAGGGTGCGGTAGAGGAGGATCAAAGTTGGTAGGAGGGGTAGATGGAGGGGATGAGGGCATCATCAGGGAGGGGGAGTTGGTGGAAGCCACCTTGGGCGAGGGTATGGAGAGTGGAGAGATGGAGAGCAGGTGGGATGTGGGAATGCAGGTGCGGCAGCAGACGGGGGTGGAAGAGGATGGAAGAGACAAGTGGGTGAGGGGGATCAAGTTTGTCGGAGGTGTAAAGGATCTGTATCCGTTCGAGGAAAAGGAGGAGGTGCGGGAATGGAATAAGGTCACATAGGATCTGCGTGGGGGAGGGGAGATGGATGCGATAGGTGAGGCGGAGCACATGGCGTTCTAGAATTTGTAAAAGATAGGAGGGGCGGAGATCCAGGTTGGACGAGCGTAGCAGACGATAGGGCGGATAAGGGATCTATAGGTGTGGAGGATGGTGGAGGGGTCCAGACCCCATGTGCGGCCAGAAAGGAGCCTGAGGAGATGGAGGCGGGAACGTGCCTTGGCTTGGATAGTCTGGAGATGGGTGGTCCAGGAGAGGCAACGGTCAAGTGTGACGCCAAGGTACTTAAGGGTGGGGGTGAGGGCGATAGGACGGCAATAAATGGTGAGATAGAAGTCGAGGAGACGGAAGGAAGGGGTGCTTTTGCCGACAATGATCGCCTGGGTCTTGGAAGGATTGACCTTGAGCAACCTCAGGTTAATACCAAGTGGTGAACCGGTCAAGATGGGATTGGAGAAGGAGTTGAGAGCGTTGCAGGGTGGGGTCGAGGGCAAGGAAGGCAGTATCATCGGCGTTTTGGAGAAGGTGGATGGGGGGTGAAGGCGGCGGCATATCCGCCGTATACAGAAGGTATAGAAGAGGGGAGAGGACGGAACCTTGGGGCAGACCAGCAGAGGGGTAGAAGGTGTAGGAATCCGTGTTATGGATGGTGAACAGGAAGGACGTTGGGAAGGAAAGGACCCGATCAGACGGACGTAGTTGATAGGAAGAGCGAAGGTTTGGAGTTTGAAGAGGAGACCAGAATGCCACACACGGTCATAGGTGCGTTCAAGGTCGAGGGAGAGGAAGATGGCGGAGCGACGAGAGTTGAGCTGTTCGGAGAGGAGATGAGTGAGGTGAAGGAGAAGGGCATCGGTAGAGAAGGACGGTCGAAAGCCACATTCGGTAACGGGAAGGAGGCGGTGCTGGCGGAGATGCTGGTGGATGCGTCGGGTAAGGATGGATTCCAGGACCTTGCTGAAGACTGAGGTAAGGCTGATAGGACAGTAGGGGGAGACAGCGGATGGAGGTTTGTCGGGTTTGAGGAACATCAGGATTGAGGAGGTTTTCCACACGCCGGGGTAGTAGCCGGTGGACAAGACCACATTATATAGCCTGTCCAGGGTGGAGATGATGGAGGCGGGAGCTTGATGAAGGTGGCGATAGGTAACACGACCGTGACCGGGAACGGTGTTGCGTTTCGTGCGGAGTGTAGTGGTGATATCCTGAGTAGTGATGGGGGCATTGACTTCGTTGTGTGTAATGTTATCCAAGTACTGGAAGCCAGGGGCGAGGGGAGGGACAGAGGTGTCATTTCGATCGCGGACATCCGGGAAGTGGGAGTAATCGAACTGGGGATCGTCAGGTTGGTAAAGCTATCGGAAAGGTAGGAGGTTCAAATGGTTCAAATGGCTCTGAGCACTATGGGACTTAACAGCTGTGGTCATCAGTCCTCTAGAACTTAGAACTACTTAAACCTAACTAACCTAAGGACATCACACACATCCATGCCCGAGGCAAGATTCGAACCAGCGACCGCAGCAGTCCCACGGTTCCGGACTGCGCGCCTAGAACCGCGAGACCACCGCGGCCGGCAAAAGGTAGGAGGCAAAGTGATTGGCCTTACTATGGTTGTCAGGGAAGGGCTGGTCATCATGAAGGAGAGGGTAGTGGGGGTGGGGGGGGTTAGATCCGGTAAGGCGGCGGAAGCCAGACCAGTAATTTGACGAGTTGATAGGAAGTGTAGCACTAACAAGGGGAGGCCGCCAATTGTGAAATTCAGATTCGATTCATACTGCGCATAATAAAATCTCATGGCCAGAGGTGTAATGTGGCAAAGCACCAAGATGCACTTCTCAGCCGTAGTCGAGAAAATCGACAGTTAAAAGAAACCGTTGCGGTGAAATGCTCTCTACGGTTAATAGTTTTATACAGAGTCGTGGCGCAGTGATAAGCGCTCGGGTTTGTAATCGGAAGGTCGGTCGCCGGATCGATTCTCGCGCCATGCAACATTTTTTTTATTATTAGTTTTTTGTAATTCAAATATATATATATATATGAACTATTAATGAATTGCTTATGCATTTTGGTGAAGGCGGATCGCTCTCCAATTGTACCGCCTCCATTTTTCCGTTTGTTTAACAGGGTGTACCAAAGCTCTCACATCCGCACTGATTTTCGACGATGTTATAAGTTGCGCTAGGGACCGCATCTACCTTCTTTCGAAGTTAGCAGGCAACTACGCTTATGCTTATGCGCAGTATGAATTGAATCTGAATTTCACAATTGGTGGCCTCCCCTTGTAAGACGGGTGCATGTCTGTCGCCAGTCCCGGCGTTTCTTAGTCGCGAGCAAGTTTCTTACGTGTCGTTGTAGTTGCCGGTGGCGTCGTAGTGTGTCCGGGTAATGCTTGTGAAGGAAGGCACGGTAGAGACAGCGGGATTCACGGAGGAGGAGGACGGCCTCTGGGGGCAAAGTAGGACGGTCGGGTGGATGGCGACGGTAGGGACGTGGGCCTCCACGGCCTCAGACAAGGTTTGCTGGAGAAAGGAGGCGGGAAGGTTAACTTCATTAGGGTGGTGGTAGGTGAGGGGGTGGCTATCGACCTGGGTAGAGAGGGTATCGCGGTAGGCATTCCAGTCTACACGTGAATAATCATGGATGTATTTCGGGGAAGGCTCGATGCAAGGATCGGGACGGGGGCGACGACAATCTGAAACGGTGAGAGACTGCAAGTTCCCGGAGTGAACTTCATAGCAAAAATCGGCGCGAAAACGCTTGCGCATTCGCCTCCGTCACAGGAGCGTTCTCTATCGAAATCCACGCCCTCTGGAGCTACTGTTCTGCGTCGCGCAGGCGCATGCGTAAAGGTGAAAATTACAGGTAAAGGTCCTCTCTCGGAATGCGCGCCCGCGTCGCTAAAACCCGCCGTCAGGTGTCACCATGCGTGTCATTATGAATAAAATGTCTTCTCTCAGAGGGAATTAGAGAGATGACCCGGTCCCAAGTCCTGTCCAGCTGAAAACCGCCATCACGATTTGTAAGATTTTGCGCTAGGCGTATCTCCAGAAATTCTTTAATTACTGAATCCCAGAAAGTTTTCGCTGGGGCCAAGATTTTCGTGGCAGAAAAATCCATAGCGTGTCCTGTGGTAATACAGAGCTCAGCTACGGCCGACTTACTGGGCTGCAAAAGGCGAGTGTGGCGTTCGTGTTCAACGCACCTTTCATGTACTGTGCGTGTCCTCTTACCGATGTAAGCTTTGCCACACTGGCAAGGAATTTTATAGATCCCGGTCTTCCGCAGACCAAGATCAGCCTTTACTGAACCGAGAAGGGCACTAACCTTCTCCGATGGCCGGAAGATCACTTTAATTTGATGTTTCCTTAGAATCCTGTCTATTTTAGATGAAAGGTTGCCGACATATGGAAGGAACGCCCTGGGCTTGAATAGCTCCGTATCTTTTTGATTTTGTAGGTGGTCACATTTCCACCTTCTTAGCGCTGTTGTAATCTGATGTGGAGAGTAACCATTACCTCTGAACACAGACTGCAAATGTTCCAGCTCCTTTGTAAGATTGTCTCCATCAGAAACAACATGAGCCCGGTGCACCAACGCTCTAAGGACGCCGGTAGCTGGTGGAGGATGATAACTCGACGCTCGCAGCTAAAGGTCCGTATGCGTTGGCTTACGCTAGGCAGAATGCCCTAATGGGCTATCCACTCTCTTAGTAACCAAGACGTCCAAATATGGCCACCAACCATCCTTCTCTACTTCCATGGATGTTCTTGTGGATTGCGTTCAGATGTTGCAAGAACCGTGACAATTCTTCTTCACCATGGGGCCACACTACAAAAGTGTCATCTACATATCGCCAGAAAACTTTCGGTTTAAGTTCTGCCGAGTCTAGTGCCCTTTCCTCAAAGTCTTCCATAAAAAAGTTTACTACCACATACGACAGAGGACTCCCCATGGCAACACCGTCAGTCTGTTCAAAATATTCGTTGTTAAATAAAAAGTAGGTTGAGGAAAGGAGGTGATGAAAAGCGCTGTTATGTCGGCCGTTATTGCTGATGAGCGACAAAGAATCCATAAGAGGAATCTTAGTGAAAAGTGAGATGACATCAAAGCAGACTAGTAAGTCAGTTTCACTGAGTTGAAGTGACTTCAGTCTACTGATAAAGTCAGCCGAGTTGCGAACATGATGCACGCACTTCCCCACAAAAGGTCTCAGTAAAGAGGCGAGATGTATCACCAAATCATACGTGGGGGCGTCAAGATTACTGACGATCGGCCGTGACGGAACCTCTTTTTTATGGATCTTCGGAAGACCGTATAACCTGGGTGGTACAGAACTGTGAGGTCTTAGTCTTTTGGCCACTTCTTGCGGAATAGAAGAATTCAGCAGGTCTGATGTTTTCCTTTCCACTTTCGCTGTGGGGTCTTTGTCAATCTTCAGATACATTGGTTCACTCAGCAAGTTTTAGATCTTCTGATTATAAACCTCACGCGGCAACAGCACTGTAGCGTTTCCCTTATCCGCTAGTACGACCACCGTGTGAGTATCTTCTCGTAGCTTTCGTAGTGCGGCCCTTTCCATGGCAGAAATGTTCCTCTTCTGACGTGGACTTTTCGTGAGTACACGGCACGTTTCACGTCTTATTTTAGATTATATTAGTACTTGTTCCATAGATCATGAATACGACACTTTGTAATGATGTGGAACGTGTCAGGTTAATAAAAGGTGTCTATACAAGATATTACATTACACAAAATATTACATGACACTCAATATTTTAAATTTTTAGTGGGGTTGGGGAAATTACCCACTTACTATATCCAAAAATCATCTAATGAGTAGAAGGAGTTGTCATTAAGAAATTCATTTAATTTCCTTTTAAATGCTATATGGCTATCTGTCAGACTTTTGATGCTATTAGGTAAGTGACCAAAGACTTTTGTCGCAGCATAATTTACCCCCTTCTGAGCCAAAGTTAGAATTAACCTTGAGTAGTGAAGATCATCCTTTCTCCTAGTGTTGCAGCCGTGTACACTGCTATTACTTTTTAATTCGTTCGGATTGTTAATAACAAATTTCATAAGTTAATATATATATTGTGAGGCTACAGTGAAGATCTCTAGCTCTTTAAACAAGTGTCTGAGGATGATCTTGGATGAGCTCCAGCAATTATTCTGATTACACGCTTTTGTGCAATGAACACTCTTTTACTCAATGATGAGTTACCCCAGAATATGATGCCATACGAAAGCAGAGAATGAAAATAGGCGTGGTAAGGTAATTTACTGAGATGTGTATCGCCAAAATCAGCAATGACCCTAATAGCATAAGTAGCTGAACTCAAACGTTTCAGAAGATCCTCAGTGTGTTTCTTCCACTTCAACCCCTCATCAACACCTAGAAATTTTGAATATTCTACCTTAGCTACAGATTTCTGATCGAAGTCTATATTTATTAATGGTGTCATTCCAGTTACTGTGTGGAACTGTATGTACTGTGTTTTCTTCTGCAGCATCACTAGGAAGAGGTCTAACAGCTTCCTCAACAGCACTAATAAAATCAGTCAGAGGCAGGGTTCTAGGCGTAGGGGCGAAGTTCAAGCGTTTCCCAAGCACAGACAGTGTCACCTTGTCTAAAACTTGATCCGTTAAATTGACAATGGGACGTCGAAAAGCATCTTCTTGCGGGAACGGTGCTGACAGCCGGGCGAACTTCGAAATCTGTCTTGAAGTAGACTCTTTATCGACCCAGTCCGCTTTTGCCCAGGTCACGCCATCGACCCATGCCCAGGAAAGTGATGGCAGGCTGGATGCAATCTCCATACGCAGATGAAACAGCTGCTTCGATATGACGTCCAGTTCACGGCCAAGAAACCGGATCCTCACTTTCACTAGTGCTAAGCTCGCCTTTCATATAATGAATTTTGCAGCGGCAGTCTCGATAAAATGTCTCACTCTGGCAAACTTCGGGATAGGGCCATTGTCCCGACACTTGAGTAAAAAACACAGAGAACAGTCTCGCTCGCTTATTGCGTAGCTTGTCCAACCTCTGGATTTGTAATGCCATCGCCTCCCCGAAGAGGTATCTGATGTGATTCTTGAAGTTTCCCCGTCGTATTGAATGTTCGATGAGATTTCGGGATTGAAGCCGGATCATGTTGACTTCTTGCCACGACATTTCGGCTGGCAATCGTCCAGAAATCTTAAGGTGAGTGTCCGTCACTGGAGACTGCAAGTTCCCGGAGTCAACTTTATAGCAAAAAATTGGCGCGCAACCACATGCGCATTTGGCTCCGTCACAGGAGCGTTCTCTATCGAAATCCACGCCCTCTGGAGCTACTGTTCTATCTGTGTCGCGCAGGCGCATACGTAAAGGTGAAAATTACAGGTCCGCCCTCTGTCGGAATGCGCGCCCGCGTCGCTAAAACCAGCCGTCAGGTGTCACCAGACGTGTCATTATGAATAAAATGTCTTCTCTCAGAGGGAATTAGAGAGATGACCCGGTCCCAAGTCTTGTCCAGCTGAAAACCGCCATCACGATTTGTAAGATTTTGCGCTAGGCGTATCTCCACAGATTCTTTAATTACTGAATCCCAGAAAGTTTTCGCTGGGGCCAAGATTTTCGTGGCAGAAAAATCCATAGCGTGTCCTGTGGTAATACGGAGCTCAGCTACGGCCGACTTACTGGGCTGCAAAAGGTGAGTGTGGCGTTCGTGTTCAACGCACCTTTCATGTACTGTGCGTGTCGTCTTACCGATGTAAGCTTTGCCACACTGGCAAGGAATTTTATAGATTCCGGCCTTCCGCAGACCCAGACCATCCTTTACTGAACCGAGAAGGGCACTAATCTTCTCCGGTAGCCGGAAGATCACTTTAATTTGATATTTCCTTAGAGTCCTGCCTATTTTAGATGAAAGGTTGCCGACGTATGGAAGGAACGCCCTGGACTTGAATAGCTCCTTATCTTCCTGATTTTGTAGGTGGTCACGTTTCTTCCTTCTTAGCGCTGTTCTAATCTGATGTGGAGCGTAACCACTATCTCTGAGCACCGCCTCTAAATGTTCCAGCTCGTTTGTAAATTTTTTTTTTAACCTGTTATACATTAAAGTTTATCCTTTTATTCTAACTACCACACAATCTCATGTCAGCTCCCTGAGCGAAGCTGGTACTGAAGTTAATATACAAGAACATTAGCCCAAAGTACTGTCTTACAGTTAATTAAACCACCAATTTCAATGTTAAAATACTCAAAATACATAAAAAACTGAATTGGATGTACAGAATCCCACACACTACTAGAGTAAGAATTAGAGGCCATATAACTGAAGAATTAATTAACAAGTCGCGTCTTAATTACTCAACTAATTTTCCCAGGTCCACAGACAATACCGAGGTATTATCTACATAGAGGAGGATTAGTTGGAGGCAACAGGATTAGTTAGATTTTCCCGATTTATTTAATACAGGAAACGCTCAATATGGCGAAATATAGCTTGGCTTCCTAGTCTTTATTTCGAATCGTGCTGGACACATACAAGGTCTGTCGCGTTGTGGGTATCTGCACCAGTTTGGGCCACCTAACTTGAAGGTAAGAATTCGGCCGCTCCAGTTTATTAGGTTGACTACAAGGACCTTTTCCTATACCCAGGAAGTGCCCTTTAGTTCGTCGACCGAGTCTTCAAATTGGCCGGAGAGCAGCTCTACACTCTATTCCGTTGCAATTACTAAATGTGTCGAATCACGAGGTCCATCGTTCAGCAGTTACCACCATTTTGTGGCTAGTGTTGTTTCCCATTACCTTGGGAGCAGCCTTGTGTTAACCATCTGCGGGTTGCTCTCGATGTTTACAATTTCGAAGCATGCAGCAACTAAGATGGTTGCAGCTCTGCTGTCGTTATTTAGCACCGCGAGATACCGGCGCTGTAAATCGACATGTAGCGTGGTAAGCTCTATTTTCCGACCCCTGTTACTGTAACCGCATTTTTGACATATGGTTAGCTTCTTTGTTATAGTGAGACGTATCAATTCATTTTGCACTCTCTCTAGCAACTGGTCCGTGTACTGAAGACACCGTTTTTCAGAATAAAATTCGGTCGTTCGTTGCAAATATATTTTTATTACGCCTTACTAGTTTCGACAGATTAATTTTTCATCTTCAGAAGCTTACAGTATTAAGGATACTCTAAGTCTCTAGACCTCGGCGTAGTAAAAATATATTTGCCACTGACGACAGAATTTTATTCAGAAAAATATATACTAGAGTTGCTAAAAATTACAGCCACGGGTAAAATGAGGAAGACATTATTGTTTGTATGAACTTTTGTTCTTTTGTAGCAATCCCATTGCTCTCCTAGCGGTTGCTTCATTGTGAATGATACGTTACGAAACGTGTAACAGGGCTGCCTCTCATTTGTGTATCGGTTCCAGAATAGATCATTGCCACATGACAATGACTTTCATTGGTCTGTAACTTCCCAGCTCTCGCTTCAATCAGTTCTTTACTCGGCCATTAACGCCTGCAGTAAAAAATGAAGTCCGACGCCTGAGACAGAGGATCAGTAGGTGAATGATCTGTTAGGGAACAATGACAGTTAAAACAATTAATTCAGACTCTTAAGAGGAGAGATGACAGAGACCCCAGTCATAGCTACAGTTATTCACCCAGTCAACCAATCACGCTGCAGACGTGGCGACCGTGACAGTACAGACTAGGTTTCACAGACACTAAATTTTCTGTTAGCCGTGGTCGCGAGTTTCCAGTTGCTCACCGAACTACTGTTGTAATAGCGATGAAAAGGACGCAGCCTTTTTTCCGTTAACCATACTCTGTAGGTGCCATCGAAATTCATTTCCAAATTCAGAGACTGGGTGGGCTCTTATTACTCTTTTTCTCATTGCAAGCAGAAATACTTTTGCCTTTAGGGAACGCTTGCGGAACAGGAACGGTGATTCGGCGGACGCAGAAGGACAAAAGCTGGACGTCCTGCGTGGAGCAGTGGCTTCTCAAAGATGCTGCGGAAAGCAGCCGTTAAGGCCGATTCACACTGGCAGTAACGCCACAGTCACGTCATGGCACCGTCAAGTCACAAGGTGTATTCACATTGTCCGCCGGTTCACGGCACATCAAATCAGTTGAAGTCACGTGATCTCAACTCGCATGACTGTCCTCAACTGTTTTTTTTTCTTCGTTTTTCTTCTCGTGGGAATTGCGATCTTCCCAAGATGATTTTCAACAGTTTTTACATGCGAAGGGCACACACACGACGTGATAGCTTATGCATTGATCAGCCAGAACATTATGATCACCTACCTAATAGGTGGTATGTCCATCTCTACCACGGATAATAGCGGCGACGCATTGTGGCATGAAAGCAATGAAGCCTTGGTAGTTCGCTGGAGAGAGCTGACACCACATCTGCACACACAAGTCACCTAATTCGCCTCCATTCCGGGGTGGGGGCGATGAGCTCTGACGCCAAATTCAATCATATCCCAAATGTGTTCGATCGGGTTCAAATCTGGCGAGATGAGGGGCCAGCACATCAATTTGAACTCGCCACTGTGTTCCTCTAACAACTCCATCACGCTCTTGGCCTTGTGACATGGCGCATTACTTGTTGAAAAATGCCACTACCGTCGGCACGCATGATCGTCATGAAGGGGTGTATGTGGTCTGCAGCGAATGTACAGTACTCCTTGGATGTCATGGTGCCTTGCATGAGCTTCACTGCACCCAAGGATGCCCATTTGAATGTTCCCTAGAGCATAATGGAGCCGTCGCCAGCTTGTCTCCGTCTCGTAAAACATATGTCAAGGAGCTGTTCCCATGGAAAACGACGGATTCGCGCCATCCCATCGGCATGATGAAGAAGGTATCGGGATTCATCAGACCATGCAATGCTATGCCACTGCGCCAACGTCCAGTGCAAATGGTCACGTTTCCGTTTCAATCGTAGTTGTCGATGTCGTGGTGTTAACATTGGCACATGCATGGGTCGTCGGCTGCGGAGGCCCATCGTTAGGAATGTTCGGTGCACTGTGTGTTCAGATATACTTGTACTCTGCCCAACATTAACGTCTAATGTTAGTTACGCCACAGTTCGCCGCCTGTCCTGTTTTACCAGCCTTCCCAGCTTCCGACATCCGACATCAGTAATGAGAGGTGGCCGCTGAGAAAGCTGTCACGCAATACGCCGACTTTAAATGAGTTAAACTTAGATTCCAGTATAGCTAATAAGGTAGTCCGTGTAGTGCCTGTCCAGCGAGTTTTTGAACCTGGGATAGAACAGCTGCTTTCGTATGAGACACGGGAAGGCGGAAAACTGCCACCCCAGCCCGGCACAACAGCCTGGGGCGTCCACTTGGGATTAGCCCCACTTTGTCAGCTGCCGCAAGGGCGTGCACGCTACTGTCAATTCCACCAGCTACGCCGGAAGGGATGGCTGCTGGAACTAACTGACCAGCGGAAAATGCTCCTACCGGAGCACACAAAATACGAATATGTTCCTGTTTATTTAAAAGACTGACTGAAAAGTGATGTACCAGCAGTCACGTCTACCTTCCTCAGCACCTTTGAAAATGTTCCCAGAAATTTTGGCACGCGCACATATTGGCGCTTTTTTTAACATGCAACTCATATCATATTCCCAAGAGCTCTCCTAACTGTAGCCCACTCAGACCCACTGGTCTATAGCTGTAAGTCTTTCATGCCCATGTACTCCCAGTTGCCCTTTCTCACTCACTCATTTCGCACAACTTATTGTGAAATATACCTTTCCATTACTCTGTCACAGCCACAGGCCCTTCGGTCTGTCCTACTACTACAGTCACCCCTCTCTCTCACTGTCTTCCTCTTGCTGTTTCTTGCAGCTAGTATCTCATTTCTTCCTTTCTGCTGCTACTGCAGGGTATATCCGCGGACAAGGAAAAAAAATCCCGGATTATTCCCGGATATCTCGTTTAAAAAATATACTTTTCCCGGGCGAAAATACACTTTTTCCGTGCTAAGTGACAGTAGATTTTCCTTAGATTTTTCCCTCGGAACTGTAAAACTTATCAATCCTTTGAATGGTTAACGTTTTATACACTGGCGTAGAACTTTCCGGAAAAAAAAACCGGGGGAGAAAAGTTTTGGAAAGACTTTTGATGAAAAAAAAGAGAAGTTTTGGAAAGACCTTTGGTGTGCAAGCAACATATACGCTACATATTTTCGTATTATGAAAGTATAAATTCGAATTGCACCAAACGCACGTTAGTTTCCGCAGTGTTGAAATCGAGTGGAGGTTACACTTAACAACCGAGCTAGGTTAATAATTGGCTCCTTTTACCGACCTCCCGACTC
The DNA here is from genome assembly GCF_021461395.2 of Schistocerca americana. Lineage (NCBI taxonomy): Eukaryota > Metazoa > Arthropoda > Insecta > Orthoptera > Acrididae > Schistocerca > Schistocerca americana. The sequence continues at coordinate 561,600,508 of NC_060130.1, forward strand.
AGCACCATTAGTGGCAGAACAACTGAGAGAAAATTTGGAATACATTTCACGTAAACTTTCTCCTCATGTTATAGTCTTAGGTGGAGATTTCAATTTACCAGATATATACTGGGACACTCAGATGTTTAGGACGGGTGGTAGGGACAGAGCATCGAGTGACATTATACTGAGTGCACTATCCGAAAATTACCTCGAGCAATTAAACAGAGAACCGACTCGTGGAGATAACATATTGGACCTACTGATAACAAACAGACCCGAACTTTTCGACTCTGTATGTACAGAACAGGGAATCAGTGATCATAAGGCCGTTGCAGCATCCCTGAATATGGAAGTTAATAGGAATATAAAAAAAGGGAGGAAGGTTTATCTGTTTAGCAAGAGTAATAAAAGGCAGATTTCAGACTACCTAACAGATCAAAACGAAAATTTCTGTTCCGACACTGACAATGTTGAGTGTTTATGGAAAAAGTTCAAGGCAATCGTAAAATGCGTTTTAGACAGGTACGTGCCGAGTAAAACCGTGAGGGACGGGGAAAACCCACCGTGGTTCAACAACAAAGTTAGGAAACTACTGCGAAAGCAAAGAGAGCTTCACTCCAAGTTTAAACGCAGCCAAAACCTCTCAGACAAACAGAAGCTAAACGATGTCAAAGTTAGCGTAAGGAGTGCCATGCGTGAAGCGTTCAGTGAATTCGAAAGTAAAATTCTGTGTACCGACTTGACAGAAAATCCTAGGAAGTTCTGGTCTTACGTTAAATCAGTAAGTGGCTCGAAACAGCATATCCAGACACTCCGGGATGATGATGGCATTGAAACAGAGGATGACACGCGTAAAGTTGAAATACTAAACACCTTTTTCCAAAGCTGTTTCACAGAGGAAGACCGCACTGCAGTTCCTTCTCTAAATCCTCGCACAAACGAAAGAATGGCTGACATCGAAATAAGTGTCCAAGGAATAGAAAAGCAACTGGAATCACTCAACAGAGGAAAGTCCACTGGACCTGACGGGATACCAATTCGATTCTACACAGAGTACGCAAAAGAACGTGCCCCCCTTCTAATAGCCGTGTACCGCAAGTCTCTAGAGGAACGGAAGGTTCCAAATTATTGGAAAAGAGCACAGGTAGTCCCAGTCTTCAAGAACGGTCGTCGAGCAGATGCGCAAAGCTATAGACCTATATCTCTGACGTCGATCTGTTATAGAATTTTAGAACATGTTTTTTGCTCGAGTATCATGTCGTTTTTGGAAACCCAGAATCTACTCTGTAGGAATCAACATGGATTCCGGAAACAGCGATCGTGTGAGACCCAACTCGCTTTATTAGTTCATGAGACCCAGAAAATATTAGATACAAGCTCCCAGGTAGATGTCACTTTCCTTGACTTCGAGAAGGCGTTCGATACAGTTCCGCACTGTCGACTGCTAAACAAAGTAAGAGCTTACGGAATATCAGACCAGCTGTGTGGCTGGATTGAAGAGTTTTTAACAAACAGAACACAGCATGTTGTTATCAATGGAGAGACGTTAAAGTAACATCTGGCGTGCCACAGGGGAGTGTTATGGGACCATTGCTTTTCACAATATGTATAAATGACCTAGTAGATAGTGTCTGAAGGTCCATGCGGCTTTTCGCAGATGATGCTGTAGTATACAGAGAAGTTGCAGCATTAGAAAATTGTAGCGAAATGCAGGAACATCTGCAGCGGATAGGCACTTGGTGCAGGGAGTGGCAACCGACCCTTAACATAGACAAATGTAATGTATTGCGAATACATGGAAAGAAGGATCCTTTATTGTGTGATTATATGATAGCGGAACAAACACTGGTAGCAGTTACTTCTGTAAAATATCTGGGAGTATACGTACGGAACGATTTGAAGTGGAATGATCATATAAAATTAATTGTTGGTAAGGCGGGTACCAGGTTGAGATTCATTGGGAGAGTCCTTAGAAAATGTAGTCCATCAACAAAGGAGGTGGCTTACAAAACACTCGTTCGACCTATACTTGAGTATTGCTCATCAGTGTGGGATCCGTACCAGATCGGGTTGACGGAGGAGATAGAGAAAATCCAAAGAAGAACGGCGCATTTCGTCACATGGTTATTTGGTAACCGTGATAGCGTTACGGAGATGTGTAACAAACTCAAGTGGCAGACTCTGTAAGAGAGGCGCTCTGCATCGGGGTGTAGCTTGCTCGCCAGGTTTCGAGAGGGTGCGTTTCTGGATGAGGTATCGAATATATTGCTTCCCCCTACTTATACCTCCCGAGGAGATCACGAATGTAAAATTAGAGAGATTAGAGCGCGCACGGAGGCTTTCAGACAGTCGTTCTTCCCGCGAACCATACGCGACTGGAACAGAAAAGGGAGGTAATGACAGTGGCACGTAAAGTGCCCTCCGCCACACACCGTTGGGTGGCTTGCGGGTAGAAATGTAGATGTAGAGATTGCAATGTCCTTTTGTAAGCCAGTCGGATCTCATACCACATGATCTCGCCAGTCGATGACAGCAGATATTCAGAGCATGGGACACGTGTTCTAGTCAGCCAATAGCAAGATCACTGTTACGTAGCGAGAACACACAAAGAGGAAAAGTTAATGGTTTACATTAATATACATAGTATAGCACAAGAGAAACTAAGCTGTCACATGTAATATTGATCTTTTTTTGCGTCTGTTATAATTTGAAGATAATCACCCAAATATGCCAGTAAATTTAAAATAATGACAAATGTCTGGTCTTCTGGGCTGGAAATTCTTGTAAGTGGCTGGTCCTCCAAGTGTTCAGTTTCAAACGCTCTGTGATTTAAGAAATTGGTCCCACTTTGTCACATGTAACATAATTCAACTTGGGTAAAAATAAATTTTCTTTGAAAGTAATGCTTTTCGAACCACCATTTGCAATACTAACCTGAGACTGTTAGAAATAGGTTCGATTTAGCTGTTGCCAGAGAGCGCCAGATAACAGGCATTATTGCGCGTGTGTAGCTGCAGTGGTGCAGGAAGCCCGCATATTCGTTTTTATAAAGCACTAAGAGAGCTTACATTATGCCATAAAAGAAACAGGACATCAGAGGATACTCCAAGAGCATCGGAATTTCGTAAACCATACTAAAATTCATAATTCGGCTTGAAGTGCACATTGGTTTTTTCCAGATTCACAATGAAGTAGTTCCCATCTGACATTAAGCTTTTCAGAGTGGTTTTTGGGATGTAAATTTTCTTGGAGCACCAGTACTGTACTATCTCATATTTCGTTCTTTATTATGGCATAACGCCATACATGGCGGAAGATGAAAACGTGCACCTGAAATTCAGCTTACAGTTGGAACTAGCCAATACTGTGGAATGAAACACTTCGTTTGAAATAAATTGCTTTCCTCAGAGGAAAGATTAATACAGCCAACCTTTTTTAGCAAACTGACAAAAATAACTTCATTGTTCTCCAAGGCGATTAATGCTTGACTGCTAGAACTTGGAAATAAAATAAAATCAGAAAATTGAAACTAATAAAATAGTTTTGCCCTCCGTAATTATGTGAATGCATTTTAATTCACTTGATAGCTCCCGGCCACAGAAATCCGTTTTATTTTCATTTGACGTAGGAGTTGTAAACGAAGAGGAAACAGCGAAATCACTTAAGGGGAGCCGGAGGTGGTCAAATACAAAAAAATTACGATTTATTTTTTTGCTACCGAAAATTAATTCGAACATTCCTCTTTAATGTAAACTTTGAATTATTGTTCTACTCGCCCTAGAAGTGGAGTTAGTACCATTTTCCCCACGTCTGCAGAGGAAATGGGCGGCCGCTGAATGCATCTAACACCCTCTCGTGACTTCCTGGCGAACTGCTTGGGATTTTCTCGGCCTGTTACGCATACAGCGAGTGTGCAAGGGTTGGCTACTTTGTTTTCTGTGACAAATGAATCGCTAAGAGCGCGGAACATCGTCTCTTTGCTGTTTACCGTTTCGAATTAGTTCAGTGTTGCGCCTGTTGTTGTTAGTATTATACTTCTTGTGTAAATCGTTGTTCTGGTTACGATTCCACGTTTTAGTAACCGTACATATAAGAAGAGGAAGAACGTAGGGAAAAGAAAATTAACGCTAATACCAAGTCGCGATACTACAATTACTGAAACAGTGCGTTTTTCTACTAAGCAACACATGGCCGGCCATAGCCCTGTGACATCTAGCAAATACTACCTTGGGGATGGTGACTCCAAAGGTTTCAAGACTATAGAGGAACTGAAACCATATGGAAATGAATTTGTAGTTGAAAAGTTGGAATGCATTGGGCATGTGCAAAAGCGTATGGGTGCACGGCTTCGAAGGCTCAAACAAACTTTGGGTTCAAGTAAGCTCAGTGATGGAAAGACAATAGGAGGGAGAGGCAGGCTTACTGATGAGGTGATTGACCGTCTACAGAGATACTATGGGTATACTATAATGCAAAATACTAGTAATGTTAGTGACATGCGAAAAGCAGTGTGGGCATTGTTCCTTCATACTGCCTCTTCCAATGAATACCCTCAACACAGCCTGTGCCCAAAAGATTCCTGGTGCAAATATAATGCAAAAAAGGACTATTAAAGGCGCTGCAGTCTGGAACCGCAAGACCGCTACGGTCGCAGGTTCGAATCCTGCCTCGGGCATGGATGTTTGTGATGTCCTTAGGTTAGTTAGGTTTAACTAGTTCCAAGTTCTAGGGGACTAATGACCTCAGCAGTTGAGTCCCATAGTGCTCAGAGCCATTTTTTTAAAAGGACTATGATCACAAACATGGTTTGCCAGCAGCTGGGATAAATGCAATAAAACCAATTTTTCATGACTTGGCACAGCCAGAATTGTTACACAAATGTCTACACGGAAAGACGCAGAATCCTAATGAGAGCGTAAACAATTTGATTTGGAAAGTGATTCCTAAAAGGGTGTTTGTAAGCATAAAAACACTGCACTTTGGCATTTATGATGCAATAGCAACCTACAACCAAGGGAACAGTGTGAAGTGTAAAGTTCTGAAGGCATTAGGATTTACAGCTGGGGTGAACACTGTACGAGCACTAAGAAATATTGACAGAGAAAGGATAAGAGGAGTAGAAAGAAGAGAAAGGCATATGAAGTATGATGGAACAACAGGCCAGAAAAGAAGACAAAAGAGGAAGCTTTTGGAGGATGAAGAAGAAGACCCTGATAATCCATCCTATAGTGCAGGAATGTATTGAGAAACTATGATAGCCATTTCCCATAAATTAGAATTTTTCGAATATAAGGAACATTTTCTCAAAATCCACTCAAGCTAGAGAGATGAAATTTTTATACAGCACTCCTAGTGGTCAAACTCCTAGTGGTAACACAGCCATTTGGCAATACGTTCAGTAGTTTCATTTCAGTTTAATTATAAAGCAATTATTTGTAAAAAAATTTGAGTCATTAATAAAAATAATAATTGGAAGGAAACTAGAAAAGATGCTCCAAAATCCCTGTCACAAGTGCAATACTAAACCACTCTATATGTAAAAAAGAAATTCAAATTTTTCTATTTGGTAGTTTATTCATACATGTTCCTCAAACTTAGTGATTTTAACATGGGCAGCATAGGCACCTCCGGCTCCCCTTAACGCAAACACGGATCACGTGGAAACTAACACCCTCCCCGCTGCAACTCAGACAACTCTGCGCACGCGCGAATCTGGCAGCTAGGACGCGGGAGAAAAATTTTTCTCGTTACTCGTTGCCACCTCCCCCCACGAACCATGGACCTTGCCGTTGGTGGGGAGGCTTGCGTGCCTCAGCGATACAGATAGCCGTACCGTAGGTACAACCACAACGGAGGGGTATCTGTTGAGAGGCCAGACAAACGTGTGGTTCCTGAAGAGGGACAGCAGCCTTTTCATTAGTTGCAAGGGCAACAGTCTGGATGATTGGCTGATCTGGCCTTTTAACAATAACCAAAACGGCCTTGCTGTGCTGGTACTGCGAACGACTGAAATCAAGGGAAACTACGACCGTAATTTTTCCCGAGGGCATGCAGCTTTACTGTATGATTAAATGACGATGGCGTCCTCTTGGGTAAAATACTCCGGAGGTAAAATAGTCCCCCATTCGGATCTCCGGGCGGGGACCACTCAAGAGGATGTCGTTATCAGGAGAAAAAAACTCGTGTTCTACGGATCGGAGCGTGGAATGTCAGATCACTTAATCGGGCAGGTAGGTTAGAAAATTTAAAAAGGGAAATGGATAGGTTAAAGTTAGATATAGTGGGAATTAGTGAAGTTCGGTGGCAGGAGGAACAAGACTTTTGGTCAGGTGAATACAGGGTTATAAACACAAAATCAAATAGGAGTAATGCAGGAGTAGGTTTAATAATGAATAGGAAAATAGGAATGCGGGTAAGTTACTACAAACAGCATAGTGGACGCATTATTGTGGCCAAGATAGATACGAAGCCCACACCTACTACAGTAGCACAAGTTTATATGCCAACTAACTCTGAAGATGACGAAGAAATTGAAGAAATGTATGATGAAATAAAAGAAATTATTCAGATAGTGAAGGGTGAAGAAAATTTAATAGTCATGGGTGACGAATTCGGTAGTAGGAAAAGGGCGAGAAGGAAACGTAGTAGGTGTATATGAATTGGGGCTAAGAAATGAAAGAGGAAGCCGCCTGGTAGAATTTTGCACAGAGCACAACTTAATCATAGCTAACACTTGGTTTAAGAATCATGAAAGAAGGTTGTATACGTGGAAGAACCCTGGAGACACTAAAAGGTATCAGATAGATTATATAATGGTAAGACAGAGATTTAGGAACCAGGTTTTAAATTGTAAGACATTTCCAGGGGCAGATGTGGACTCTGACCACAATTTATTGGTTATGACCTATAGATTAAAACTGAAGAAACTGCGAAAAAGTAGGAATTTAAGGAGATGGGACCTGGATAAACTGAAAGAACCAGAGGTTGTACAGAGTATCAGGGAGAGCATAAGGGAACAATTGACAGGAATGGGGGAAAGAAATACAGTAGAAGAAGAATGGGTTGCTTTGAGGGATGAAGTAGTGAAGGCAGCAGAGGGTCAAGTAGGTAAAAAGACGAGGGCTAGTAGATATCCTTGGGTAACAGAAGAAAAATTGAATTTAATTGATGAAAGGAGAAAATGTAAAAATGCAGTAAATGAAGCAGGCAAAAAGGAATACAAACGTCTCAAAAATGAGATCGACAGGAAGTGCAAAATGGCTAAGCAGGGATGGCTAGAGGACAAATGTAAGGATGTAGAGGCTTATCTCACTAGGGGTAAGATAGATACTGCCTACAGGAAAATTAAAGAGAGCTTTGAAGTAAAGAGAACCACTTGTATGAATATCAAGAGCTCAGATGAAAACCCAGTCCTAAGCAACGAAGGGACAGCAGAAAGTTGGAAGGAGTATATAGAGGGTCTATACAAGGGCGATGTACTTGAGGACAATATTATGGAAATGGAAGAGGATGTAGATGAAGATGAAATGGGAGATACGATACTGCGTGAAGAGTTTGACAGAGCACTCAAAGACCTGAGTCGAAACAAGGCCACCGGAGTAGACAACATTCCATTGGAACTACTGACGGCCATGGGAGAGCCAGTCCTGACAAAACTCTACCATCTGGTGAGCAAGATGTATGAGACAGGCGAAATACCCTCAGACTTCAAGAAGAATATAATAAATTCCAATCCCAAAGAAAGCAGGTGTTGACAGATGTGAAAATTACCGAACGATCAGTTTAATACGCCACAGATGCAAAATACTAACACGAATTCTTTACAGACGAATGGAAAAACTAGTAGAAGCCGACCTCGGGGAAGATCAGTTTGGATTCCGTAGAAATGTTGGAACACGTGAGGCAATACCGACATTACGACTTATCTTAGAAGAAAGATTAAGGAAAGGCATACCTACATTTCTAGCATTTGTAGACTTAGAGAAAGCTTTTGACAATGTTGACTGGAATACTCTCTTTCAAATTCTGAAGGTGGCAGGGTAAAATACAGGGAGCGAAAGGCTATTTACAATTTGTACAGAAACCAGATGACAGTTATAAGAGTCGAGGGACATGAAAGGGAAGCAGTGGTTGGGAAGGGAGTGAGACAGGGTTGTAGCCTATCCCCGATGTTATTCAATCTGTATATTGAGCAAGCAGTAAAGGAAACAAAAGAAAAATTCGGAGTAGGTATTAAAATCCATGGAGAAGAAATAAAAACTTTGCGGTTCGCCGATGACATTGTAATTCTGTCAGAGAGAGCAAAGGACTTGGAAGAGCAGTTGAATGGAATGGATAGCGTCTTGAAAGGAGGATATAAGATGAACATCAACAAAAGCAAAACGAGGATAGTGGAATGTAGTCGAATTAAGTCGGGTGATGCTGAGGGAATTAGATTAGGAAACGAGGCACTTAAAGTAGTAAAGGAGTTTTGCTATTTGGGGAGCAAAATAACTGATGATGGTCGAAGTAGAGAGGATATAAAATGTAGACTGGCAATGGCAAGGAAAGCGTTTCTGAAGAAGAGAAATTTGTTAACATCGAGTATAGATTTAAGTGTCAGGAAGTCATTTCTGGAATTATTTGTGTGGAGTGTAGCCATGTATGGAAGTGAAACATGAACGATAAATAGTTTGAACAAGAAGAGAATAGAAGCTTTCGAAATGTGGTGCTACAGAAGAATGCTGAAGATTAGATGGGCAGATCACATAACTAATGAAGAAGTATTGAATAGGGTTGGGGAGAAGAGAAGTTTGTGACACAACTTGACCAGAAGAAGGGATCGGTTGGTAGGACATGTTCTGAGGCATCAAGGGATCACCAATTTAGTATTGGATGGTAGCGTGGAGGGTAAAAATCGTAGAGGGAGACCAAGAGATGAATACACTAAGCAGATACAGAAGGATGTAGGTTGCAGTAGGTACTGGGAGGTGAAGAAGCTTGCAGAGGATAGAGTAGCATGGAGAGCTGCATCAAACCAGTCTCCGGACTGAAGACCACAACAACAACAACTCGTTACCATCTGGGTACCTGCTGCTACTGCCGATACAGCTAACAGGCAAACTTCAAGTAGCGGGAAGCGGGAGAAAAGTACTGTCATACGCGAGTCAACTGCACATACGCAGCATGAGTCTGCTGGCAACTGGTCAAACGAACCTAATATAAACAGTTGTGACGTCACGCTCAGAGAAAGCAGTTTATTATTACGAAGTATTACATAGTCTTCGCCCGAAAGCCTTTGACATATTTTTGCTGTTTGCAGACGCTTTGGTGTGCACGGTGTTTTGTTGTTATACATGGCGCATTTCCTTTGCCACTCGTTTATATTTTATTGCTGCAGTATCATTCCACAGTAGCAGGATACAGCAACATTCTTTGCTAGAGAATTAATTCTTACCACTCAAAATTAGAAAAATTTAACTGAAAGCTAAAACAATGAAAAATTTCCGGAATTCCGAAAAATTCCCGGGCTATTCCCGGTTTTCACCCGGATGAAAAAATTTCCGGGTTTTTTCCGGTTGTCCCGTATCGTACACACCCTGTACTGTCTCTTCTAGCTGTCACACTCTCTCTCTTCTTCGTTGTCATTCTTACTGCCACTGTCCCCTTCTCTCTCAGCATAAAAAAGTTTGAATATATGGCCATGCCAAAAATTTTGCTGAACGTTTTTGAAGGTACTGAGGAAGGTAGAACGAAGCAGCTGGTACTCAACCTCTCAGTCGAGACTTTTAAATAAACGGGAATATATTAGCATTTCTTGTTTCCCGATAGGAGCATTTCTCAGCTGGTTCGCTTCATATCCCGGCTGCACCAGCACATCTATTGGTTAATAAAATTTAAATAGTTTACCTACGTGAAACTGAAAGAACTCGGAACTGATTTTACACCTTAGATCGGATTTTACGAACAAAACAATTTTGCATGGGCTTCAGTACTACAACGTGGGGTTCCCAGATCATCACGGGGACATTTTACGGCACATTTCTCGATGCTACGTCACTTCATAAACTGTTTTCGACTCACACCACATTTTATGTGCGTTATTTACACGTAGAAGTAGGGTAATTTTTAACCTCTGTATCTCGGAAACGGATATGAAGAAAATGTTCAGGATTGATCGGGATAGTAGGAACACGTTGTAAATATTACAGCACTTTGCTGTGCATAGTCGTTTCGGAACCTACGGCTCGGTTTTGATAAAAAAAAGTTTAATGGGTGTTTCTCGATAACGGATAAAGATTTTTGAAAACGGGGAAATGATTCTTCTAGATAAATGCCTACAGAATATACCGTTAAATTTTTATCAATTTGCTGCAGTTATTTATTATGTAGATTTCGCTTCATAACGGATTTTGCGTGTAAAGTAATATTGAACCTCTGTATCTTGGAAACGGATAAAGATATCAAGAAAAATTTCGAGTTTGTTCGAGTTCGGGACCTTAGGGATAAATCGTAAGGATATTTCAGCTATTCGCTGAGCATACCCGTCTTGGAATCCTTGACTGGGTTTTTGTCCGACGGTGACGGCGAAAACGTTAAAAAAAGCTATTTGTGGTTTTCTGAGGAACCAGTGGTGCCTCCGTACGTCCCAACAAGCCCACTATAGGCTAAATCAAATGCAAAAAGAGCCAACCGATTTTCTCCATTTGCCTGAGCAAGAGGAAGTGTGTAATATTCATATTTTGACCCTGTACCGTAGAATAGTGACATGAATATGATCCTCCTACTGGGGATACAAATAGTACGTAGCCCAAGGGCTATCCAAAATACTTGACGCTACCTTTTTATCGACAACAGAACCCTATGTATGAGCATCAGAAAATTCAGTTTTGATGCCCGGCGTTTTGGACCATATTAGGTACGTATGTTCTCGCATGTATACTGAATAGATCGTTCACTATCACGGAGAGAGCCACTACTGTTCCGGCGGGATCGAGCGTTTTAAATTCACTGGGAGAGGAGTTGCCCCAGACCCTTGAAAACCACAGTTACCAGTTGTTGCCACAGACTGTACCTTACGCACCCTCCAACTGGGAGCGAAAAAGTGGACTGAATTTAAAAATTCACCCCTTGGAATTCCTCCAACATTTTCAAGACTGGTATGAGTCTGGTAATATTGATCCACGACAATTACTAAACTCATCTGGACAACACCCCAAATGCGAGGCGATGCTGTAATGCCAAATAATAGTACGCTATTATGCGGACTTGTGCAGATGAGCTGTGATTTCCTGGTTCAGTGCTGGAACCGGGCACGTCAGGAAATAGTTAAACGCTTTGTGCTAACGGGGCCAGAATACAGTCCCAGCGGCGAGAGTCCGCGAGCTTTTTATCTGAGAAATTTTGGCAGTGCAACACCTGCAGCCACCAATGGATCCCGACGAAATGATCCCATTAATATACCACACGATGCCAGAATGGGCGAGGCGACAGTTATTAACTATTCCAGTCATCAATACAGAATAACCTCTGGAAATACTGTTGATACTAGACAATGGGTTCGATGACCTCGCTGTTTGGTCCTCTCCCCTAAATCAACCAACCAATTATACAATTTCCAAGCGGCGAAAAATCGTATACTTGCACCTAGTGTAGGAATGGGTCGTGGCAATGACCGGCCACAGAGCCAAGTCACAGGTCTGGAGAAGCCCATGCTCGGCACGCCGAGGATGAGGTAACAGCTTTCACCAGAATAATCTGTACGTCAGGAATCAGAGCCGACCCTAAGCATGTGCAAACGGTGCCACCGTACAGGTCCCCCGCAAAGAATTAGAAGGTAATTTTAATGTTGGTATTATAAACAAATTGAAAGAATAACGTAAGGTGTTTCTAACTCAAATGTTAATTTTAATTGCGAATGTAATGTAATTGAATCATATATCCACTGGGACATGCGACTACATGGATACAGGTGTACGTCACAGAGAACTATCGTTGCATCCGAGTTCTGGGAACCAAGGAGTATGTATGATGGGATGCGCAGAGATACGCAATTCATTATCTCTCACGCTCCCCCCCCCCCCCCCCCCCCCCAATGCCGCACCCTTGCAACATCACAGTCATCGGCCAGACGGTATCTCTCTCAGAATAATTTGTTCATTGTAGTGAGTTTAAATGTATGTTTCCATTTTACACCGTTCCATGTGTTATGGGTGGGTTCTGTGTTAAGATACAGTGTTTTTCTTGTGCTGTGAAGTTTACAGTTCCGACAGGGGAATGTCTAATGAGAGAGAGAGATTGATTTAGGAAATTCGATTCAGGTGCTCAAAAGAACAAGAAAAAGCTACATTATGAACAATTTTTGAACTCACAAAAAGTAGCTTTCGAAAAGTTTCTTCGAGCAACATTCTCACAAATTAAGAATAACTAGCCCGGCGATGGTATTAGCAATAACCTCTGATAATTTAGTGCTTTAGATAAAAATGGAAAGGAAGTACACTCCTGGAAATTGAAATAAGAACACCGTGAATTCATTGTCCCAGGAAGGGGAAACTTTATTGACACATTCCTGGGGTCAGATACATCACATGATCACACTGACAGAACCACAGGCACATAGACACAGGCAACAGAGCATGCACAATGTCGGCACAAGTACAGTGTATATCCACCTTTCGCAGCAATGCAGGCTGCTATTCTCCCATGGAGACGATCGTAGAGATGCTGGATGTAGTCCTGTGGAACGGCTTGCCATGCCATTTCCACCTGGCGCCTCAGTTGGACCAGCGTTCGTGCTGGACGTGCAGACCGCGTGAGACGACGCTTCATCCAGTCCCAAACATGATCAATGGGGGACAGATCCGGAGATCTTGCTGGCCAGGGTAGTTGACTTACACCTTCTAGAGCACGTTGGGTGGCACGGGATACATGCGGACGTGCATTGTCCTGTTGGAACAGCAAGTTCCCTTGCCGGTCTACGAATGGTAGAACGATGGGTTCGATGACGGTTTGGATGTACCGTGCACTATTCAGTGTCCCCTCGACGATCACCAGTGGTGTACGGCCAGTGTAGGAGATCGCTCCCCACACCATGATGCCGGGTGTTGGCCCTGTGTGCCTCGGTCGTATGCAGTCCTGATTGTGGCGCTCACCTGCACGGCGCCAAACACGCATACGACCATCATTGGCACCAAGGCAGAAGCGACTCTCATCGCTGAAGACGACACGTCTCCATCCGTCCCTCCATTCACGCCTGTCGCGACACCACTGGAGGCGGGCTGCACGATGTTGGGGCGTGAGCGGAAGACGGCCTAACGGTGTGCGGGACCGTAGCCCAGCTTCATGGAGACGGTTGCGAATGGTCCTCGCCGATACCCCAGGAGCAACAGTGTCCCTAATTTGCTGGGAAGTGGCGGTGCGGTCCCCTACGGCACTGCGTAGGATCCTACGGTCTTGGCGTGCATCCGTGCGTCGCTGCGGTCCGGTCCCAGGTCGACGGGCACGTGCACCTTCCGCCGACCACTGGCGACAACATCGATGTACTGTGGAGACCTCACGCCCCACGTGTTGAGCAATTCGGCGGTACGTCCACCCGGCCTCCCGCATGCCCACTATACGCCCTCGCTCAAAGTCAGTCAACTGCACATACGGTTCACGTCCACGCTGTCGCGGCATGCTACCAGTGTTAAAGACTGCGATGGAGCTCCGTATGCCACGGCAAACTGGCTGACACTGACGGCGGCGGTGCACAAATGCTGCGCAGCTAGCGCCATTCGACGGCCAACACCGCGGTTCCTAGTGTGTCCGCTGTGCCGTGCGTGTGATCATTGCTTGTACAGCCCTCTTGCAGTGTCCGGAGCAAGTATGGTGGGTCTGACACACCGGTGTCAATGTGTTCTTTTTTCCATTTCCAGGAGTGTATTTGAATGCGAACATCCTGCTACCACCCATTCAGGTAGACCTACTAGTAGCGATCCTGAAATAATCACAAATCTGAACCCAGACACTTGGCCTAATACGTTAACATCCTCATGATAGATCAATTTTTACTACACAAACAGAAGAAAATTTTGAACTCATTTTTACGTAAGAACTTGGTCCAGTAAAGAAAAAAATGAAACGAAAATGGCTTTGTGTTCTGAATCTACCAACAAAGTTTTTTGCTACAGAATAACTCCGGCGTGCGTGTTTTGTTATTGTTGTAAATTTTTTGGATCTCCTTCAACCAAGCTGTCCAGTTACGGTCTGCGAGACTGAGTTAATTGTGGAAATTGGTTCAAATGGTTCAAATGGCTCTGAGCACTATGGGACTTGACATCTGAGGTCATCAGTCCCCTAGAACTTAGAACTACTTAAACCTAACTAACCTAAGGACATCACACACATCCATGCCCAAGGCAGGATTCGAACCTGCGACCGTAGCAGCAGCGTGGTTCCGGACTGAGGCGCCTAGAACCGCTTGGCCACACCGGCCGGCGTGGAAATCGGCTTCAAGAGCATGAACAATCATTTAAACACATAGAGCCTACAAAAAATGGCCAGAATGTGAGACAGGTTGAAACAAGGAAGGCGGTAATCGATCGAAATGACCTTGAAGTACTACAAATGGAAGGGAATCTGGCGTCAGGTTCTAACGAGAACTATACTCGCCGCCAGATCCCTGGCTCAGCATAATATATGACCTTACGAGAAAAAAAGCCGCTATCAAGATAATAATGATTATTGTCTTGGTTTGACTGAAATGACAAAATTTGACCCTGTTTTACAAGAACATTCAGAAACAAAAACCGTCGGAACAACAGGCCTTCAAGGCTCAACGGTACCGATCGGCCGCCGCGTCATCCTCAGAATTAGGCGCCACCGGATGGGGAAACGGAGGGGCGTGTGATCAGCACACCACTCTTCCGGCCGTTGTCAATATTCGCGACCGTCGTTGCTACTTCTCATTTCTCAGTTAAGTATCTCCTCAATTGGCCTCACAAGGGCTAAGTGCACCCCGCTTGCCAATAGTACTCGGCATACCCGGGCGGTGACCCATCCAAGTGTTAGCCAAGTCCGACAGTGCTTAACTTCGGTGATGTGACAGGAACCGGTGTTATCACCGCGGAGTCTCAAGAAGTTCATGACCATTATCCTAGTAAAGTCGTTCAAAATGAACAAATAAATCTGCTTGCCAACGAAGTAAAAAACAGCAGTGTTAATTTTCTAACAGGAAGTAAATATTTTTCAATCACGCTTGGTTATACTCCTGATACAAACCGCAATTAACAAATGACATGATTGTTCGGTTTGTAAACTTATCCGAAGGCGTAGTGACTGCAGGAGAACATTTTCTCGGTTTTCTGAACGCCACTTCAACAACAGGAGGAAGTTTGACTGAAACCCTTTTGTCGAAACTAGCCCAACTAGGTCTCGATATTCATGGTTGGAAAGGCCAAAGATAACGATAATGGCGCAGATATGAAAGTTCATCTAAGTGATGTTCATGCCCGAAACCTAAAGTGTAATCCAGGAGCATTTTGTATGCCGTGTGCTAACCACAGTCTTAATCATATGTTATTATATGCAGCTAAGTCTATAGTAAAAGCAGTCACATTTTTGGTGTAATTCAAAGAGATGGGAAATCTTATTGAAAATGGTACCACTGTTAAGTGAAGAAGCTTTCCGATACTCGAGGGGAACGTAGGGTGGAGTGTTTCAAAGCTATAACGAAGCAAGATAAGTGAAGAGATGCCCTTCTTGAGGTGAGAAATAGCACTGATAAATCGAAAACAAAGGGTAAAGCACACTCGCTTACTGTGAACGGATCAGAAAACTGAAGGTTTATTGCAGGCGTTGTCATATGGTATGATTTTCTCCTTGCCATTAACGTCACAAGTAAGGCACCTCAAGCAGAGGACATGGACGTGAAGGTAGTAACTAATGCTCGGAAAAATTTAGAGTAGTTTCTTGAGAATTTCCGTGAAGGTTTTGTTAACGCGCAGCTAACTGCGAAACAGAGAGCTGAAAGTTTACCGTTTGAGCCAAAATATATATTTAAAAAAAAGCTGGCAAGAAGACGAAGCAATCTGATTATGAAAGTGACGACATGGTTTGCATGCCACAATTTCCGGTAGAGGACTACAGAACTAGAAAATTGATTTCTTCTATCCTGTCGTTGTCACAGTATTAAAAAGTTTGAAGGAAATGTTTGGGCAATTGAGTAAGTATTCCGAAATATTCGGCTTTTTGTTCTCTCTAGAATGCTTACAGCACATCCAAGACGAAGAACTGAAAATGTCATAAGAAACTTCAGAAAGAGCTAAGTGTAAACGTAAACGGTGAATGTTTAAAAGACATTATTGAACCAGAACTTTTGATGGATATCATAGTGTTCAGAAATATGATGCCCAAGTATATATTAACTCCAGCGCTAATATTGAAATAGTTAAATGAAATATCCCAACATTTACAATGCTTATAGAATTTTGCTAATTGTGCCAGTGATCGTCGCTTCCGCCGAAAGGAGTTTTTCATGTTTGAAGTTGACCAAGAGTTATTACAGGAGCAGCATCTCGCAAGAACCCGTCTTCTCTTGCCGTGTTATCAGTGGAACAGGAAGTGGTTTCAAAATTAAATTTTTATGACACTTAATGAATTTGCTCGTCAAAGAGCAAGATAGAAACGTTTTGTGTAAAGTCTGAAAATCAGAAAACCCTTAGTGCCCAAACTCACAAATCATTTATTTTCATGCAAATATAGAGCACAGTGAGGTGATGAGTACATTTAAGACTGATCCTAAACAGTATCTGTGAATCTTGCTTGAATTTGAATTTCATTAAATTCTGAGGACACTCATAGGTGAGTTAGTTTTTATTATTAACATTTTATTAATTACCATACGCCGGCCGGGGTGACCGAGCGTTTCTAGGCACTACAGTCTGGAACCGCGCGACCGCTACGGTCGCAGGTTCGAATTCTGCCTCGGGCATGGATGTGTGTGATGTCCTTAGGTTAGTTAGGTTTAAGTAGTTCTAAGTTCTAGGGGACTGATGACCTCAGAAGTTAAGTCCCATAGTGCTCAGAGCCATTTGAACCATCAATTACCATACCTACTGAGATTCCTTCTCCCATGAATTATTTTACTACCACAACAGTAGCTCTGTTGCGGTAATAGTCTTTTGATATGTTGGCAGCAAGTTAACGACGAACTTAAAATTCTTTTAAGCGTGGCAGTGGAGTATCATGTGTGTTACAATTCTTTTAAACGTGGAAACGGTTTATCGTGTGTATTGTTGGAGTGGCCGGGAGGGGAGGGGGGGAGGGGGAGGAAACGACAGATGCGGAGTTCTGCACAGGACCCCGCGCCAACTAAAGCCGACTCAGACATGAATTTTACGTCAGTACAGCGCTCTAATTCACGAGGGAGGACGCTCAAGGCGAATACAGTGAGAACACACAATCGATAGCGACCGCTTCCCTTATGGAAGTAGGTCGGATGTAATTATTAATCACCGGAAAAGCCTTCACCATGCAACATAAATCCTATTGACGAGTGTTCTCCGAATTCGGGCATCTGACGAGGTTTCGTTGTTCAGCTTGACATACGAAATGGGTAGACTACATTTCGCAGTTTGAAGAGATCATTAACACTTTAATCCACGATGCTACTGAGCATTCCCTTGCAGAGCTGACGCTCTTGAGGCCAGTAATTACGCCCGTGAGAGCTGTAGCACCATTACTTCCTTCCCCAGAAGAGGAATTACAGATAGGGCACACTCGAATATGCCAACTTTTAATGATCTCAGTAGGAGTGTTGGAAAATGGTTAGTTAATCCTTCACTCAAATTCGGCCGGTCTGCACTCAGTCAGCAGAACGGCCGAACCCTCTGAATGAGTCGCCATGGATGAATTTCTGGCTGTAAACATACATAGTCAGTTTCGTGGTTGAAATCATCTGTGCCGGCTTTTACACTGAGGTGACTAAAGTCATGGGATATCGATACGCACGGATACAGATGGCGATGGTATCGCGTACACAAGGTACAAAAGGGCAGTGCATGGGCGGAGCTGTTATTTGTATACCTCACGCAGGACACGGTGGCCAATGCGCAGTGACCATCTTTCGTCCAAAAGGCTGGGCGAGTTCATTCGCTTGTTGGGAAGGAGATGACGATAATTTTTTCCACCTTTCGGCCGGTCAGCGATGACAGAATCGAGGTGCGCACCCTGCATACCGTCTCACACTATTTTACAGAAACTATTCGTTTCATGATAATGTGCCCATCATGTAGTTATTGGTCCCAGTTATTGTGATATTAACCTGCAAGTAAGACACTATGTGAAATTCGGAAAAGTGTACAATGGAAAATAGGGGTCGCTATGATGTTGCATTTGGTACATGTCGTTGCTTATGAAATTTAATTTAACAAACTGAATTTTTATTTAGACTTGGGTACAGGTATCTAGCTGTCACCAATCTCGAGAAGAGTGATCTGATGTAGTATAATCATCTGCGATCGCTCCGCACCAGTGATGAAGCCAGAGTGAAATATGCACAACATTCCTCATACTTCATAAACGGTTTCAGATATCGAAATTAGATTTTGGCAAATGATAGCACGGAAAGAGGAGAGTATTTTACCGTATCGTTATTATGTAAAACTTGAATACCTATCGTGTTAGTCCGCCTACTATGGCCTTACTCGACGAAGGAATGTATTTTTTGAGGGCATCGACAGCTGGTGAAACAGGAAATGCTATGGGTTTTGGAACGAAGTAAGTGAAGACATTACCAATTTTTTTGTTGAGGATGTGCTTTTTCGTAAATTATGGACCTTACTTTTCCTCAGTTCCTCATGTAATAAGCCACCGTTTCAGAATTTTTTCGTAGTTGTTTCTGCACAACATATTAATGAGGTGAGACTATGTAAACTCCACTCTGTTTTGGCAAAAGAAGCAGTCACCGAGTGAGGTGGCGCAGTGGTTAGCACACTGGACTCGCATTCGGGAGGAAAATGGTTCAAACCCGCATCCAGCCATCCTGATTTAGGTTTTCCATGATTTCTCTAAATTGCCTCTGGCAAATGCCGGGATGGTTCCTTTCGAAGGGCATGGCCGACTTCCTTCCCCATCGTTCCCTAATCCGATGGGACCGATGACCTTGCTGTTTGGTCCACTCCCCCAAATCAACCCCAAAAGAAGCAAATCCTAATTACATTAAAAAACTGTGCGAGTGCTGGGCGCCAGAAAGTTGAAGCCGAGCCACGGAGAGGAAAGGCGACCGCTAGGAAATTTAGAAGATAAGATATTTAAGTGGCTTAATATTTATATTGTTTGTGTTCGTTATAAGGTGTTTATTTGTGACGCCATAAGGCTGTGAGAGGTCGTCCCGCAATTGGTCCACAACAGCCTGTCAGTCGCAGGCTCCTATCTCAGAGCACACCAAAATATGAGTCTCCCCGGTGTTCAGGCTGTTAGCCCGGACGGTTTGTTGTTGCAAAGCGGCGACAGCTGGCCGCAAGCGCGCCCCCAAGGTCACGGCCTAGGAAGCAACAACAGCCACTAGAGGGGCATTTCAGTGTCACCGACAGTCGGTTGCCTCTCCAGATGCTGAGGCTCACAGTGCACAGCTGCCAGCAACCCCAAGGGCGAGGATGGGAAATAACTTTGTGTCCGCCTTTCGAAAATACTGTAAGCTAGTCAATTACGTTAAATTTAAAATTTTTTTAAAAAAATATTGTTTTTAATGAGCTCTTCTACCATATTCCATAAACGTTTTAAAAATTTCAGATTTAGGGCCTTACTTACACATGAGTATCTGCTAAAAAGTGCGGGTAAAAGATAACAACGATTAACGAATTTCGCATCTTTTAACTTTTTTTACGGCGAGCATAAAGTATCCTCTGTCGGTAATGCGCTGACTTGGCTAGATGATATTTCCAAGTCCCGGATACTACTTACACATCAGGAACTGTTTGAAACGTACATTTTTAATGTAATTCAACAACAATTAGCAAATTTTGTTTTTTTAATATTTTTGTTGGGCTTAAAGTAGCCCCCCTGGTAAGAAGCGTTATGTAAACTACGTTGGTATTGCTAGGTTAAATGGCTGGCTTACCCGCTCGCCTATTCTACCCACCCTCTCGTCGGAGCTGGATTAAACAACAGTTTGTCGCACACGGCCGTCCTTCTGTCATCCTGAACGAGGGTTGTGAGTGCCAGAATTTACGTGTAGAATTAAAGGGCCCAACGAATGCTTGCACAGTGATTCGTCCGTTTAGATGTCTTAATTGCTTTGTTTGTGTGTTTTATTGTTCTCTTGAGAGCGCAGCTGTAACACCGTGACGTTAACAAGTATTTAACGCACTTGGAGATGGCAGACCAGTCCCCACCGTAATAAAGTTAATTCTTTAAATCTGAACACAGATTCTAACTCACAATAAAATTCCGAGTGCATAGGTACCAGAGACCGGTCGGTTAATTAATTAAAAATCCGTCAATCTCATTTACTCAATTAATACTGCTAAACCAATTTTCCCAGGTCCGCAGTCACTACCGAGGTATTGTCTACATAGAGGATAATTTTGGAATTCCCCATTTCTCTAATGTTGAAAACACTCGAGATGATGAAAACTAGGTTGGTTCCCTGGCCGTTATTTCGAATCATCGTGGAAGTCACGCGGTGGCGGAGATATACAAAGTCTTCCATGTTCTGGGAATCCGCGCCAGTTTGGGCCACTCATCTTGAAGGCAAGAACTTGGCCGCTCCGAACAGAAGAGAGGTTGGTTACAACTCCAGCTTCAGTTACGCTGGCTGCAAGGACCTTTTCGTATACCGAAGAGGTTCACCATAGTTCGTCGATCGAGTCTTGAAATGGTCCGTAGCTCACTTCTCCACTCCAACCCGTTGCAGTTATTAAAGGTTTTGCCATCGCGAGGTTCCTCATGCAACAGTTACCGCTATTTTGTGGTAAGTGTTGTCTTCCATTACTTTGGGAGCATCGTTGTGTTAATCGTCTCCGAATTGTTCGCTGCAACTACGATGGTTCCGTATGTGCCGTCATTATATTTGCACAACGTAATACCACCGCTTCAATCGACATGTAGTGCGGTAAGCTCTAGTCCGACCCCTGTTACTATGACCGCATTCCTGACCTTAGGCTAGCTTCTTTGTTGCAGTGATTCATATTAATTCATTGTGCGGTATTGCTTGGGACTGGTCTTTATACTGAAGTCATTGTTGTTTAAGTGAACTTTTGCTTTTTGACTTATCCTACAGCAAGTCAGTTGCTCGTCAAGCGGCTGCTTTATCCTGAGTGATACGTTACGAAACTTGTGACACGGCTACCTCTCATTTACGTGTCCGTTTCAGAATAGATACATTGCCAGACGATACTGACTCATTGATCTGTTGCTTCCTTGCTGTCCCTTTAATCAGTTCTTTACTAGGCGACGAAACACATGCTATAAGAAACAAAGCCCGACACCTGGGACAGAAGATCAGCCGGTGAGTGTTCTGCTGGGGAACAATGATAGTTGGTTCAATTAATACACACTCTTAAGAGGGGAGATCATAGAGACTCCAGCCACAGTTACAGCTAGTTACCCAATCAACCAACTCATACTGATACAGGGCTAGTAGACCTACTCTGTCAAGTAGCTTCTGAACTGGCATCATAAGGGTGAGTGCATCCCTTTCCAGTCCCCTCACACGAAGGAAACACCCATGGTAGTACTGGTAACCGAACCCTGGATCTCCACATTGCAGTCAGCACGTTGACCACTCACCTACGGGAGTGGACGAAGATCATAGTAGAATAATAGGCTTCATTTGAGACCAACTGATCTGACTCTTTTAGAAAGTAACATTATTCAACAGATGCTAGAGAGCAAAAGGTCACGTGTTACACGTTCAACAGTAATCCAATTTCACCAGTTGTATTAATATTAATAAAATATAAATCGATATGTTAAAACCACTATAACTTCTAAAATCTTACGGGCCCGCAAAATCTAAGACCAGTTTTATGATCGGCACAAAAATTTCTCTAAGATGAGACTTTCATACATAAATTCTCTGTTATTTCATATTTCGTATCAATTTAACTTATTTTATTTTACTAAGATGGCAGAAAGGTTTGAGGATTTATTTAGTGGTCTCGAGCATGTTTACAATCATATTAATATACATTCAAATTTAATATGAAACAGAAAAATCTTTTAAATTAATACTAATATATATGAAACGAGTGATAGCCTTTAGGCACCTTTATTCCATTCATAAATACATTTTTACCTATCGTTGTGTGTGATCAAATCCCTTTATATGGGGGAGAGGACAGGAATCTCTTTAAATACATTTAAGGTAGACGCCAAGTATCACTTGAGAGTGAACTGATGTTGTGGTAGGTCACATAGACCTACACTACTTATAATTTTTGTGAAAGCCAACCAAACAGTGTAGTGTGTAAGCACTCCGTCTTCAGGCCACAAGTGGTCCATCGGGACCATCCGAACGCCATGTCATCCTCAGCTGAGGATGCGGATAGGATCAGCACACCGTTCTCCCGGTCGTTAATATGGTTTTCTGTGACCGGAGCCGCTACTATTCGGTCGAGTAGCTCCTCAGTTGGCTTCATGAGGCTGAGTGCACGACGAAAATTGGTAACAGCGCACGGCTGCCCGGATGGCCACCCATCCAAGTGCCGGCCGCGCCCGACAGCGCTTAACTTCGGTGATCTGACGGGAACCGGTGTATCCACTGCGGCAAGAGCGTTGCCCGTAGTGTATAAACATACCCGATATTCTTCATATGCTCCATATATTACGAATTTGCGTCGACATTACCGAAACGGGTTTTGTTAAATATTCAGCGGAACGTGACCACAACAGTGGGAATTCAAATAAAACATTTGTTAATACTTATCGTCATATAATGCATACTGTTAAAAGTTGGTTTCAAATTTCGTTTATGAAAGGTGCTGTAATTCACTACAATATCAAATAGCGTGTAAGTACTACAATTCTCAATCTAATAATTGCATTGTGTACTAGTGAATATATTTAAGAGAGGCGTTGATAGATTCACTGATATTCTACTGTACATGATTCATGTCATGTGTGACAAACAGGAGTCTGAGCAGGAAACGAAGATTCCAATGGATAGAGTATCACAGAACAGCCTTTAATTCGCTCTGTGGCAACTTTCGTTAAGTCCGTTAATGCAAACGAAACAGGATGGAGATAAGGCTGGTATGATGGAAATAAGACGGACGTGCATTCCTGCGAAAAATTAGGAAGGAAACCATGTCGCCATCTATAGCCCTTAGAGTGTAATTATACTTTCTCTGGAGAATTACATTCAGGACAAAATAGTGGCACTCCGGATAGAATGGGTGACATAACTCAAAAGAATAGTAAGTATTATCGACAGCAAGCAATGCAAATTGACGAAAATAGCACGTAATGCAAATAGACGAATATCTCAATACTAACATTATCCTTTAATTTTTAACTACAAAGTAATTATTACTACGGATATCCTCTAATATCCGTATCATCGCATGCTCTACCGACGAGAGTACGCGCTTCGTGACAAGGACACGTTTTCGCGATATCACGTCACTAACGAGTGAAGCTCTTTGTTCCAACAGCCCATAGTAGCACATATGTCGTGTCTTGTGCGTAATAAAACAACAGTCCGGGAAATATTTTCGTTGCGGCGTTAGATGTAGGCAGTCAAACGCGCGCTGCCTCCAATCTCAGGGGGAACGACTTCTATTACAAACTTAAAAGTCGTCACTATAGGAAGAAGAAAGAAGGTAAGACTTACCGTTCCGGCGCCAAGGATGGCGGAGGAATTCGGTGGTGTATATGCAACATGAGGCAGTCGTGCATAACATGAATCGAGTTGGGTATTATGATCTCGCTCCTCCTAAATGTGAGTCCACTGCCATAACCCTTAACTCGGTGATGTGAAATCAGTTGACTCCTGTAACTGATATGTTCAATAGTAGCTCAGAGCGCTCTGTATCTGCCCCAACGCATATTCCCAGGTTGCTGTGTAGTCTTTTTGTTTGAATCTCTACAAAATTTTACTTTCCGGATAATCGTTGTAGTTATTAAATGAGGCACAATTTACCATCGGGCTCTACTGACCGAGGAAACAACCCGTAGCCCTTCAGGACTTACGATTAAAAACATTGATAATTTTCAGGAGTGACTATGTACCTGGCACGTGTGTGTGTGTGTGTGTGTGTGTGTGTGTGTGTGTGCGTGCGTGCGTGTGTGCGCGCGCACGCTCGTTAGTGAATCTGCCTTATTTTCTTTTCTAACTTATCTGAAAAGGGAACATTCCGAGTGTCAATAAACGGTCTTGGTTAAAGGTGGCTGATGTGTAGAGGGAGCAAAATAGTGCAACACATTTTTTTTCTTTTTTTTGTTTGTGTCCAGTTTCACCTTTAAGGGATAACACAGGCCCCGAAAAGTAATTTGGCGTTTTAGGTTTGGAGGGAATGCCTTCGAAACAATGATATATGAAAAACTTTTTATGTAATTAATGTTCTTGAAAACTTTATAATCAAGTTTTGTAATAATCTGAAATTGTTCAAAATGCCCCACCACCATTAATTAATTTTGAAAAATTAAAACTTTTGTTATCACATGAATTAAAGAAGCTGTCAAGCCGCATACATCCCTGTGTAACAAAGCTGATTTCTGAAATACCATTTTTGGAAAATAAGCTTTACACAGTGTGCCGTCAGAGTATTTCCAACATACCTAATTAAAATGTCTAAACATTCTTTATTATCCAATTATTTATTTTTCTTACATTTGTTTCTATGTTTTAACTTATTTTAATTTTTACATTCATAACTTTTTTGTTATTTAGTTGCCGTTTCACATACGTGTAGTTTATTATCTGAAAATGATAAATAACTCATTATTATGATAGAAAGTAATTACAATAATGATAATCTGTGAGCAAACGATTAAAACAACTTTTTTTACAGTGCGCAAATAAAACAAACGAAATATATTCACGTAACACACACGACGGAAAAACCAATATAAAACAGTTACAGCCGTGGGCCGTATACGGCTCTTGATGTTGAAAGAAATTTGTGAGAAGTTTTTCGGATGTAGTTCTGTTGAATGATTTTGATGTCAATCTCCATTTGGGAAACAATACAATCAAGCTGTAGTCACTGGTACGTAGTCAATTCTCTACGCCAAAGCTTATCAATGTAATGAAATATGTTTGATACGAATCAGGATATTTAGAGGACCACCAGTGGCAATTTGAAATCCTGTTGAATTTTGTATTATATTTGCTTCTTCGTAGTGAATGTTACGCGAAGACAAGTCGTCCATTTTACGAGCGTGGTAAAAACCGTTATATTTCATGCGTTTCCTTACAGCTTATCATTATTTTAATGATTTTCTATCATGATAATGAGTTGTTTATTATTTTCGAATACAAAATACACGTATGTGAAACAGTAAACTACACAACTAAAAGCCACGAGCTTAAAACGTAAAACAACAATTTAACATAAAACAAATGTAAATAAAATAAATAATTAGAATAGTAAAGAATTTTAGATATTTTAGTTAGGTATGTTGAAAATACTCCCACAGCATACACCGTGTAAAGCTTATTTCCCAAAAATGGTATTTCAGAAATCAGATTTATTACTCAGGGATGCAGGAGGGGCTCAGAACCTTCTTTAATTTGTGTTATAGCAAATGTTTTCATTTTCTAAAATTAATAAATGGTGATGGGGTATTTTGCAAAATTTCATATTATTACAAACGTTGATTATACAGTTTTCAAGAACATTAATCACGTATCGACTTTTATATGTAAAACAGTTTTTATATATCAGCGTTTCGAAGACATTTCCTATAATACAAATATGCAAAATTACCTTTCGACGTGTTTTACTCCTTAAAAATGAAATTATACACAAACAAAAAAAATACATACTGCACTATTTTGCCCTCTCTACACCCCCCACCCCAAGTTTCATCAAGATCGTTTACTCATACTTGGGTATGTTCCCGTTTGAGTAACGCAATGACGAGCAACATTCAGAACGACATTATAAAGGAGAACAGTGCTTTCAAATATAACGGTGGCGTGCTACCAAACAATGTATTTCTTATCTCGTATGATGATGCCATAGTGTATGATGAACACAAAAAATAATCGATTTGGTTCTGCGTTTAAGCGACTCCCTTCGCATACGGGAGACAGACATGCCCTTGTCTAGGGAAGACACGATCTACACAGATTTTAATTGTAACTTCCCGTGTGGCCTCCTTATAAAAGCAATCCGCTGGGCAGTTCCAATAAAACGTCGATATTTTACAGGCTGTGAATACCGCTCTTGTTCGGCCTCTGCCTTTTGATAGCTGTGTCCCCTATCGCACGATGTGAAATGCCGCTAGGGACCACGTGGCCGCATTATTCCGGAGCGGAACAAATAGAACGAAACTTTTTGTCTATACCGTGGAGTGCGATGCTGTAAAACTTCCTGGCATATCCAAACTCGGAGTTGGACTGGAACACTAGACGCGGGTAGTTCTGTTACCGTAATTGACATGGGTTCCTATTCAAAATATTATGTACTCTCCCCCCTCTATTAACCCTTGAAGTTTGTAACGGGAATTTCCGAACACCCTGTATAGAAACCTTGACATCGACAAAACATTGCACTCCTTTCTTCCCCTTTTGCTAGATTAGACAGCTTTTACATTTTCGCTATTCACCCCAGAAATTTCGGGAGCAGATAAAAGTGTCTGCCTTAACACACTCAATATTTTACGTTGTAGTTACTTACAGTAAAGTTCTTTCGTTCTAATTCATGCATGCTTAATTTCCGATACATTTAAATGAAGTACTCAATGCAACCATACAAAACTAAATTAAATATTACAGCAAAGCAGAACAAAACCGACCTGCCTTACAGAACATAATGACACTTTCACAAGCGGAGACATTGTCGCGAATAAAACAATGACCCGTATGTACAATAAATTTAATTTACGTCTATGGTCACAAACGTTTTGTTAACAGATTGCCGGTTCGGTCTATAATTACCATCGTCAGATCTGCAGCAAAAAAAGGGGGAAAAAAACAAATACACTTGCAGGTTGTCTACAGCTTAAAAACAATAAATAGACCATAATGAAAAGTACTGTTGACATAAATATGCGTTCGTGCGCATTAAGTATGAAGAGGCATACCTGTTTTATAAAAACAAAGTCCTAACGTAGTGCAGCCATAGCGGCATCGTCAAAAGTTAAAAGCAAAATCAGCACCAGCGTCGTCAAACATATATAAATAAAATCTTATGCACGAGTCATGTTGTCAGTAGCACTATTGTTCAAAACAAGCTGCCGTACAGTAGCCACAAGATGTTTGTGTTGTAAGTTCACCAGATGTCGTTAATGTAGGCATACACTAGTTTTCAGTGATTGATTGAACAGCGTAAAATAAAGGGGGTACAATAGTTGACGTCTGTAATGAGCTTATAACGTATAAAAGGCAATACAGTAATAAAAAGCGATGAAATAGAACACGACAAAAGTCAGATTGTTAAAAAGAGGAAGAGTTAAGAGACAGTAGTTGGCATATGCTCAAGTGCCAATATTCTAGATAATGACATAAGTAATAAGCACCTTCGACTGTGCACGGAATAATATTAAAAAACTATAAAATATATCGCTAAAGAAGCCACAATGAGGAGAAACATAGTGCTGCCCATAATCAGCGCCCTCTGTTAGCGCTAACGCCAGAATTACGCATAGGCGAGAAGTGGTTGGAGGAACGTGACCGCCAGAGGGCCCTCCTACCCTTCGGCACTCCGTTGCAAGCAAAGAATGATAAAATTCCGTAACAGTGCATGACCAACATTATCTAGTTAATGCAGTATATGAAATGAACAGAGAAGGAACAAGAAAACAGTAGAGTCATGCGTAAAACGTACGAAAAACGAAGTAAATATGTGAGGCACTCAAGACTAGGAGAATGTTAATCGATGAACAACGAATTTAAACGGATGCTTTACGACGTCCGCCCCGAGCAGATGAAGCGAACAAAATGAGACAAAAAAAGCAGCAAATTAGGCATTGGATACAACATCTCTCTGCCATTTAAGCAGTTTTGTTGGATCTTTGTTTTTTGCTTTGTAAATTTCAAACTCCTATACCAAATTAAAAGCACGGCCTTTTTCCACTCTGTGGAGAATACACATACAATTTTCAATTATCCCTATGGAATGACTGATTCAATTAAATGCTGTCGCACAGCAGTTTTGCTCCGTGGCTGTGAGTGTTCTTTAAACATTAAATTAAAAGCTCGGCATGTTTGACCGATATAATATTGGTCACAGTTACTGCAGTCAATATTAATATAACTATTATATCGGTCAAACAGGCCGCTCTTTTACATCAAGGTTTAAACAACACTCACAGCCACGGAAAAAAACTACTTTGGGACAGCATGTAACTGAAACTGGTCATTCCAAAGGGAGCATTGAGAATTCTATGCGTATTCTCCACAGAGCGGAAAAAGGCTGTGTTTTTAATTTAGTGTAGCAGCTTGAAATTTATAAAGCAAAAACGAAAGAACCAACAAAACTGCTATACTGGCAGAATGACTTTGTGCCCAATGCCTACTCTGCTGTGTTTCACGATGTTTTAATTTAATTACTGCACGCCTCTGTTATATAATATAGTTTGTTGATAGTTTCTCCTAGTATTGAGTGCCTCACATATTTACTTAGTTTTTCATACGTTTTACGCATGACTCTACTATTTTCTTGTTCCTTCTCTGTTCATTTCATATACTGCATTAACTAGATAATGTTGGTCATTCACTGTTACGGAATTTTATCCTTCTTTGCTTGCAACGGGGTGCCGAAGGGTAGGAGGGGCCCTCTGGCGGTCACGTTCCTCCAACCATTTCTCGCCTATGCGTAATTCTGGCGTTAACACTAACAGAGGGTGCTGATTATGGGCAGCACTGTTTTCTTTCATTGTGGCTTCTTTAGCAATTTGTTTTATAGGATTTTTTAAATTTTATTCCGTGCACAATCGAAGGTGTTTATTACTTATGTCATTATCTAGAATATTGGCACTTAAGCATATGCCAACTAGTGTCTCTTAACTCTTCCTCTTTTTAACAATCCGACTTTTGTCGTGTTCTATTTCATCGTTTTTTTTATTACTGTACTGCCTTTTAGACATTATAAACTCATTACAGACGTCAACTATTGTATCCCCCTTTATTTTACGTTGTTCAATTAATCACTGAAAACTACTGTATGCCTACATTAGCGATATCTGGTCAACTTAACAACACAGACATCTTGTGGCTACTGTACGACAGCTTGTTTTGAACAGTAGTGCTACTGACAACATGACTCGCGCATCTGATGTTATTTACATATATTTGATGATGCTGATTTTGCATTTAACTTTTGACGATGCCACTATGGCTGCACTACATTAGGACTTCGTTTTTATAAAACAGGTATGCTTCTTCACACTTAAAGTGCACAAACGCATATTTATGTCAGTAGTACTTTTCATTATGGTCTATTTATTGTTTTTAAGCTGTAGACAACCTGCAAGTGAATTTATTTTTCCCCCCCATTTTTTGCTGCAGATAGTAATTATAGACCGAAACCGGTAATCCGTTAACAAAACGTTTGTGATCATAGATATAAATTAAAGGAAACTTATCATAATGACAATTTTTCTACAGATTCACGACTTAAAAGTAGTGATGGGAAAGCGGAAAAAGTTTTGATTTCTGTTCAAACCGAAGACTCGTGGCCAAAGAGAAGTGGAATCACTTGAATTTAATCTCAGCGTTAGTGACCGAGCGAGGTGGCGCAGTGGTTAGACACTGGACTCGCATTCGGGAGGACGACGGTTCAATCCCACGTCCGGCTATCCTGATTTAGGTTTTCCGTGATTTTCCTAAATCACTACAGGCAAATGCCGGGATGGTTCCTCTGAAAGGGCACAGTCGACTTCCTTCCCCATCCTTCCCTAATCTGATGAGACTGATGACCACGCTGCCTGGTCTCCTTCCCAAACAACCAACCGTTAGTGTGTTGGTGATCTCCGAGACTCTTCAGCTGTTTGCTGATTTGCCCCACTACGGGAAGTTCTCGATAACTGGAGATTTTCGCTCTAGTATTATTTCCTTCGTAGTTGGATCATAAGTAGTGTGTGATTTCTATCACACACATTCGTTTCATACACAGAAGAAATTCCAGATAAAATATTTCTGTTTCCCCAAAACGATTTAATTTCATTCTAGTAATCTAGTTCACAGTGTGTATTTTAAGAATCAGTACGTCAGACGAGAGTGCGAATGCGGAAATTATAATTCGGTCTGCTTTTGTTTACACTGTCAGACTGAAGGTTCTGATACTTTGGTGCCAGGTACCTAAAGTTGTTTGCACAGTCATACACTAAAGAACTCTTGAAGGAGAAAATCGTTGTTTTAGTAGGTCAAAAAATTGAATCTCTCTCCACCTAGCATCAAACTGAAATATGTCCACCGTATAAATTTGGCACATAAATTGTGACATGCTATTCATTCGTAAAATTTACCAAAGAATGCTACCCTACTAGTTTAAGACATATATAGCACATTCATTATGATATACAGTGAAACCTAGAAATTCATTTTGTATCTAGCAGAATGTGGATTTATAGAAGACAAATTTATTTCTAAAGTGCATAAAGAAAATAGTTTTCATGTCTGTCAAGATGATTAACGCTTTCGCTTAGAACGACATGTAATAACATAAAAAATCTAAAATGAAGTCGGTTTCATTCCCACTCTTTCTGGCTGCCCATATCCAGTTGTAATCACTGCATGAAGAACTTGCAGAGAGTCGTAATCGTTTTAAGTTCAAAATCACTGCTCGGACACCGTATTTGCTTCTCGCATACATCTGAATGTGGGAAATTACTGATTGAAAAAAAACTATTTTAACAAGTATCTTGAACGGATGAAAGAAATCTGAGCTAAGGTCTTGCGCTCAAGGCTGATTGGCAATTTGATTGTCTATCAGAAAGCTCTTAATTTCCTGTAGAGTTTTCAAAAGTTAGCAATAAACATTTTTTCAAAATTTTAAAATATAAAGTAAGTGACTAGATTACAATATTTTCAAAATATAGGTACAAAGTACCGCACCCCAAACCCCTCTTGGTATTGCGAGGATTAATAAAAATTAATCATTATTGAAAAATGACTCTTCAGTGACATTTGATACAACTACATCTACACCAATACTCCACAATTTACACTTAAGTGCCTGCCAGAGAGTTCATCAAACCACTTTCACACTATTTCTCTAGCGTTCCATTCTCTAACAGTGTGTGTGAGAAACTAACACTTAAATCTACAAGCATTAAATAGTTAGTACAATGAGTAACAAGGAAAGTTAAGACTTTAGATGCTTTAGTATGTGTCAGAGTTTCATTCACGTTAGAATAAAAACAAAACACGCGCTACAGAAGTACGGTCTACTTTCGTCCGTCTTAAGAGACCAGATGCTTGAACATTGCGGCCGACGATCAGTGGCTGATCATACATTTGTCTAAAGATGGGTTCAAGTTATATCAACAGAGTATAGCTGTCTAGAGGCACAACGACAAACAACTCCCTTAATTTTAGATACGAACATTTTAAGAAAGGCTTTACCGTGACTGTTATTGATATCAAATGGAACAACACGTTTACTGTTACCAGTCACTGTTTATTTACATTCACAACTCTTCTCGAAGTTTTAATTCAGGTGGATTTACATGTGTTAGTATGACTTGGGAGTAACCTGCAGTACTGTCTAGTGGAGAAACAAAAACACTCTTTCAGAATATCGTTTTGGGGAGGTTTCTGACTAAAAACTAAATGTATATCTAAATGAAAATAAAACAATTAAAACAGAATATCTCCAGTGGTTACAGACTCTTTTTCCCTGTCATAATATATTATAATAAACTGCCTTATTTCGTAAACAGAGGTGACTTCTAGAAACAACTAGGTGCAAAGGACATAAAGCAAAACAGAAACATTATCTTAAAATACAAAGAATATACAGGGTGAGTCAAGAAGGACTTTACTACTTTGTAATGATAGACGTGTCATTTTGTTCCATGTGGCTACCCCCATCGGAGGTTAGAGTCCTCCGGCGGACATGGGTATGTGTGTCGTCCTTAGCGTAAGTTAGTTTAAGTTAGATTGAATAGTGTGTAAGCTTAGGGACCGATGACCTTAGCAGTTTGGCCCCGTAAGACCTTACCACAAATTTCTATTTGTAATTTTGTAGCAAACAGCCTTAAATCTGATTCACATAGGATTACTCCATTGCGTCTCTGATGTTTCATTTGGCCGACGTGAAAAATTGAATCTAAGCTGCCGTTGCATAAGTTATGTCAGATTTGCTGCAAGGAGTGTGGGAAAACGTTGATTACCAGTGGGATGATTGCTGCATCACAAATAGAAGTCACATTGAATCGAAATGACACTTGACACTTTTATGTGAAACTTTGGGCTGTTTGCTACAAAAGACACACACCTCTCGTTTCTGTAAGTTGTGTCAATAAATTTCTATATCATTCCAAAGTTGTTAACTCCTTTTTCACTCACCCTGTATAGAAAACCAACACTGTTTTTTCTGAATAAGCTTTAAAGGATTGTGGACATCTTTAAGTCGATGAATACATACGTTGGAATAAATATTTCAGGTGGCATACAAATCCTTTTCTGTCAAGCTTATGTAGCTTAAATTTCATACACTTTTATATAATCAAGTGACATGTTGCACACTTTAAATGCAATAATTATGTTGTCGACGGTGGTAAAATTATACATAAATAATAATTTTGGCTGGGATTCAGATATGGAGGATGAAAAGATTGTGATAAAGAGAGCTAAGTTTTGGATATGTTAGAGCTGTGGATTTGTTAAACTTACATCTGTTCCTTGTTGTAAATAAGAAAATACTGAGGTAACACATTAATACCAAGTTACAGATATGCAGTTAGATATACTCTTAATAATATAAATAGATATATGTAGTATCAGACTGCATAGGGTAAAAGCTGCTTGTTTTATTTCGGTGAACCAATTGAGTTTTGTGAGTTAGATAAGTTACTGTTCATTTGGAAAATACACAAGTAAATATGCTAATAACTAAATTAATTCATGGAAAGTGTGAAGGGGAGGACGGAGGCACAGAGAGAAAGAGAGAGAGATATTCAGATACAGTGGGTTAGAGGAGTGTTTGGAGGAGAGCAAAGTTTTTCAGAGCAGGGGTTTCTTAAGTCTGTATCTGTTACATTTATGTCTACGTAATGGTTGGAGTGACCGTAGCTCATGGTCTTGTGGTAGTGTTCTCGCTTCCCGCGCACGGAGTCCCCGTTTCAGTTTTCGACAGGATCAGTGATTTTCCCTGCCTCAAGATGACTGGGTATTGTTGTGTCATCATCATCATCATCATCATTCATACCCATTACAGTTGGAGGAAGGCAGTGGCAAGGCACCTCCGCTAGGACCTTGCCTAGTAGGTGGTGCAGGTCTCCCGCATCGTCCCCTACACTTCTCGGAGTGCGAGACCTCATCATCATGAATGGCTGGAGTAACACATTGGCTACACTTTAAAAATGTGAAGACAGATATACTGTTTATGCTGTTTGTTGATATACATCTAGTCGACATTCAACAAACAAATAATGGAATCGCCTCAATTGCAGATATACCATTGTACCATCAGCTTGTATCCCATTGGACTTGAGACTTTACGTATATCAACTTTTTACTTCGACGGGAGGACCCCTCAATCTGCAGTGCTTGTGGCATCCAGATTACTGTCCGCCACATTTTACTTGACTGTCTTTTATTCTCTGACCAGAGGGCGGTCTATTTTGCCCTCTATTTTGCAAGACGATGCAACGATTGTGCTTAAGGTCATATGGTTTTGTGTCCTGTCCAATTTGTTGCCTCGGATTTTAGGGAGAGGATTTTAATGTGCTGCTGGGTGACTGGCTCACCCAGGATTTAGGTAAGAGGTCCGCCAGTCACGATTACCTACTTGTTTCACTTCGATTTCTGTTCTCTTTTCCTTGTGTTTCCTTTCCTTTTTTAGTGCATTTCTTCTCCTCTTGTTTTGCCTCTGTATGTGAGGATTTGGAACTGTGTCAGGTCTGTGTCTTTTAGCTGTTCTCCTTGTTCACTGTCCGTCTTTGTCCCTTCACCGCATGCGTTCCTGTTTCTATGCATTTGGGCGCTGATGACCACGCTGTTTAGCGCCCGAAAACCTCAAACCACACACACACAACTAATTACATAAACTGTATATCTGTTTGCATATTTTTAAAGCATAACCAATGTATTGCTCAAATATTTACTTAGTCATAACATGTAATAGATACAACCTTAAGAACCCCCTGCTCAAAAAAACTTTGCTCTCCTCCTGTCACACCTTTCACCTTCTTTATCTGAATCTCTCTCGCTTTCTCTCTGTACCTCCATCCTCCCCTTCATATTTCCTATGAATTAATTTATTTGTTTGCATGTTTCCTTTGCTATTTCCTAAATGAACAATAACTTATAACTCAATAGATCCATTCAAATAAAACAAACATTTTGTAACATATTTCAGACTGATATTGCACGTATCTGTGTAATTGTTAAGAATAAATCTATTTGCGTACCTTTAACCAGCCAAAATTGTAATTTATGTACAATTTTACCACTGTTGATAACATAATTATTGTACTTAAGGTATGCAACATGTTACAGATCATACAGGGTGTTACAAAAAGGTACGGCCAAACTTTCAGGAAACATTCCTCACACACAAAGAAAGAAAATATATTATGTGGACACGTGTCTGGAAACGATTACTTTCCATGTTAGAGCTCATTTTATTACTTCTCTTCAAATCACATTAATCATGGAATGGAAACACACAGCAACAGAACGTACCAGTGTTACTTCAAACACTTTGTTACAGGAAATGTTCAAAATGTCCTCCGTTAGCAAGGATACATGCATCCACCCTCCATCGCATGGAATCCCTTATGCGCTGATGCAGCCCTGGAGAATGGCGTATTGTATCACAGCCATCCACAGTACGAGCACGAAGGGTCTCTACATTTGGTACCAGGGTTGCGTAGACAAGAGCTTTCAAATGCCCCCACAAATGAAAGTCAAGAGGGTTGAGTTCAGGAGAGTATGGAGGCCATGGAATTGGTCCGCCTCTACCAATCCATCGGTCACTGAATCTGTTGTTGAGAAGCGTACGAACACTTCGACTGAAATGTGCAGGAGCTCCATCGTGCATGAACCACATGTTGTCTCGTACTTGTAAAGGCACATGTTCTAGCAGCACAGGTAGAGTATTCCGTATGAAATCATGATAACGTGCTCCATTGAGCATAGGTGGAAGAACATGGGGCCCAATCAACACATCACCAACAATGCCTGCCCAACGTTCACAGACAATCTGTGCTGATCACGTGATTGCACAATTGTGTGCGGATTCTCGCCAGCCCACACAAGTTGATTGTGGAAATTTACAATTTGATCACGTTGGAATGAAGCCTCACCCGTAAAGAGAACATTTGCACTGAAATGAGGATCGACACATTGTTGGATGAACCATTCGGAGAAGCGTACCCGTGGTGGCCAATCAGCTGCTGATAGTGCCGGCACACGCTGTACATGGTACAGAAACAACTGGTTCTCCCGTAGCACTCTCCATACAGTGATGTGGTCAACGTTACCTTGTACAGCAGCAACTTCTCTGCTGACATTAGGGTTATCGTCAACTGCACGAAGAATTGCCTTGTCCATTGCAGATGTCCTCATCATTCTACGTCTTCCCCAGTCGTGAGTCATAGGCTGAAATGTTTTGTGCTCCCTAAGAAGCCGATCAATTGCTTCGAACGTCTTCCTGTCGGGACACCTTCGTTCTGGAAATCTGTCTCGATACAAACGTACCATGCCACGGCTATTGCCCCGTGCTAATCCATACATCAAATGGGCATCTGCCAACTCCGCATTTGTAAACATTGCACTGACTGCAAAACCACGTTCGTGATGAACACTAACCTGTTGATGCTACGTACTGATGTGCTTGATGCTAGTACTGTAGAGCAATGAGTCGCATGTCAACACAAGCACCGAAGTCAACATTACCTTCCTTCAATTGGGCCAACTGGCAGTGAATCGAGGAAGTGCAGTACATACTGATGAAACCAAAATGAGCTCTAACATGGAAATTAAGTGTTTCCGGACACATGTCCACATAAGACCTTTTCTTTATTTGTGTGTGAGGAATGTTTCCTGAAAGTTTGGCCGTAACTTTTTGTAACACCCTGTATACACGAGTATGAAATTAAGCTATATAAACTTGAAAGTAAAAGATTTGTATACCACTTGAAATCTTTATTCTAACACATGTATTCATCGACTCAAAAGCTCTCCACAATCCTTTTACACTTATTTTAGAATAACAATCTTGTTTTGCTGTATGTTCTTTGTACTTTGAGATAATGTTTCTGTTTTGCTCCACATTATTTGCAGCTAGTAGTTTCCAGACAAAATCTTTGTTTACTTGGCAAAGTGACACATCGGAAAAAGAAATGTCGGGTACAGCCTTTCTGCCATACATTCCCAGAGTGAGCCGGCCGCGGTGGTCTTGCGGTTCTAGGCGCTGCAGCCCGGAACCGTGGGACTGCTACGGTCGCAGGTTCGAATCCTGCCTCGGGCATGGATGTGTGTGATGTCCTTAGGTTAGTTAGGTTTAAGTAGTTCTAAGCTCTAGGGGACTGATGACCTAAGATGTTAAGTCCTATAGTGCTCAGAGCCATTTGAACCATTCCCAGAGTGACAGACAGAATATTGCGCAAACATGGCATATAGACTATTTACAAACCGACAAAGAAGATCAAAGCCTGTCTCAGATAAGCAAAGGAGAAAAGGGACCCCACTTGCAATTTTGGGAATATACCGCACACAATTCACACGCAGAAAAGTTTATGCTAGAGTGACTGGATGATCATTCACCACTAGGGCACAGAACGTAAGTGACATTGCAGGCCAGGGCAGGTGGAGATATCAGCCGTGGCAGAGCATGCGCTGTATGAGGCCCACCACATAGTAAAATTTCACCGACACTGAAGTTCTGGCTGCAGAGAAGAGTTATCACACCCTCTTGTTTAGAGAAGCTGCAGAAATACATAAACATGACAACAGCTCCAACAGGAAGGAAGAAAGTCTCAAGGTAAGCAGATTCTGTATTCCTGTGCTGCAGCGAATGACTGTTGCAGTTAGTAAGAGTAGAACTGCACCGGAAATGACTGCGGAGAAGCACTTGGATGTTGGCACGCCAGGTACATATACTACGTAGGCTGCAGCCGCGAACTCGGCTCCAGTCCTCCACCAGCAGTGGAGGGTAACACTTTGGCAATGCTGGCCAGTCGTGCTGGCAAAACGTGAGAAAAATCAACAGACCAATGTCGGCCGAAGACCAGAGACAGCAGCCTACAGGCGGTTTGTCAACAAGTGGCCACAAAAGCCTTAACAATTTTGTTTAAAAAGTATGACAGTGCACATGTGATACATTACGATAGAGAAATGAGGCTGTAACAACTGGAGGTATTCTATTTTAGTTGTTTTATGTCCACATTTAGATTTATGTTTAGTTTTTAGTCAAAAACCTCCCCAAAATCATGAAGTGTTGTTGTTTCTCTACTAGACAGTTTCGCAGGTTATCCCTCAATCGCAACACAACACACACATGGCATATTGACATAGACTCGGAGGGCTATAGACATAGGTTCCCAGGTAGATGCAGTGTTTCTTGACTTCCGCAAGGCGTTTGATACAGTTCCCCACAGTCGTTTAATGAACAAAGTGAGAGCATATGGACTATCAGACCAATTGTGTGATTGGACTGAAGAGTTCTTAGATAACAGAACGCAGCATGACATTCTCAATGGACAGAAGTCTTCCAAAGTAAGAATGATTTCAGGTGTCCCGCAGGGGAGTGTCGTAGGACTGTTGCTATTCACAGTACATATAAATGACCATGTGGATAACATCGGAAGTTCACTGAGACTTTTTGTGGATGATGCTGTAGTATGTCAAGAGGTTGTAACAATGGAAAATTGTACTGAAATACAGGAGGATCTGCAACGAATTGACGCCAGGTGCAGGGAGTGGCAATTGAATCTCAATGTAGACAAGTGTAATGTGCTGTGAATACAGAGAAAGAAAGATTCTTTATCATTTAGCTACCATATAGCAGGTCAGCAACTGGAAGCAGTTAATTCCATAAATTACCTGGGAGTAAGCATTAGTAGTGATTTAAAATGGAATGACCATATAAAATTAATCGTCGGTAGAGCAAATGCTAGACTGAGATTCATTGGAAGAATCCTAAGGAAATGCAGTCCGAAAACAAAGGAAATAGGTTACAATACACTTGTTTGCCCACTGCTTCAATACTGCTCACCGGTGTGGGATCCGTACTAGATGGGGTTGATAGAAGAGATAGAGAAGATCCAACGGAGTGCAGGGCGCTTTGTTACAGGATCATTTAGTAATCGCGAAAGCGTTACGGAGATGACAGATAAACTCCACTGGAAGACTCTGCAGGAGAGACTCTCAGTAGCTCGGTACGAGCTTTTGTTGAAGTTTCGAGAACATACCTTCTCCCTCCTACGTATATCTCTCGAAGAGACCATGAGGATAAAATCACAGAGATTGGAGCCCACACAGAGGCATACCGACAATCCTTCTTTCCACAAACAATACGAGACTGGAATAGAACGGAGAGCCGATAGAGGTACTCAAAGTACCCTCCGCCACATACCGTCAGGTGGCTTGCGGAGTATGGATGTAGATGTAGATCCACCCGTTGATGGAAGCTTAAACCTTCGAAACTCGTTGCGGATATAAATAAACGGTGACTGGTAACAGTAAACTTGTTGCTTCATTCGAACTCCCTTAATAATAGTCATCAGCCACAGAAGACTTATTCCTCAATCATTTTTTATTTACGTAGTATGTCGTACCAACCGAAATTTACTTGTTTCCTCTACCGTTGTATCTCTTTTCAGTCTTCAGTTGGCGAAAATCGGTAAAAATCGGAAGCCTTTCGTCAATTACCATATTTGGTTCAACACCTGCCAGCCGAGTCCTACAACGCCGTAGCGAAGTACCAGCGTCAACTTCGTTGTTGCTCCCGAGCGAACTCTGTAGCTAAGCTTTTCTATCTGCGAGAATATTTAGCAACTTGTTGCGTAAAACGAGTGAGAGACCGCGCTCCCCACTCGCACAATGCAAACACGCCAGACCGTTTTCCTAGGGTGCGCGCAAAGCAGTGCCGCTACAGGTTCTGCTCGCGAGAAACGCTTACGTGCTTCGGGAGGATTCTATCCCACACGTCGCAGCGATTTGCTTGGCTGGAGGCATTGGGGTGTCGAAATGAACGGCAGCGACTACTAGGCGACAGCTGCAATATTTGTTTCACGCGCAAGGGCACCAAGAGCACAGACAATTGTATCACTCTAATTATTGAAACATTCACCAGAAATGTCGGCTGACTGCATCTCTGCCTCGGAGGATGAGCAGCTTATCGTGTTGATATCCAAACACTTTATTTTGTGGAACATGGCTGACACCGAGTTGAAAAACTGAATGTAAAAGGAGTTACTTCCCGCAGAAATCGGAAGGAAAATGAATGAAACATGTAAGAAGAATTGCCTTTGATTATGCCCATTGTAAACATTGGTATATGTATTTGTACTTGGGTTTAAACCACAATTATGAGGATGTTGTTGTTACGGTGAGCAGTACTTTGAACGACGTTTAAAATTTGGCCCGTTGAAGTAATCTGTAAATCCGCTCCTCAAGTGAATCCCTCGGCTATGTCATAACAGTATAACAGCCAATACCTACCACGTCAATCATGTTTTCCTTGGGCAGTTTACTATTTTCTGATATGCCTGCATATATTATTACCGCCAACTTTCAAACGCGCAATGATCATCATTCAAAACTAAGGGAAATTATAGCTCGTACTGAGATGTTTCGACAGTCATTTTCCGTCGTGCGATCCGCGAGTGGATCAGAGATGAGGGGTGGGGGTATATGACTTTGGCGCGAATTGTGCCCTCCGCCACACATCGCTTGGTGGCTAGCGGAGTAAATATGTAGATGTATAAAGCAGTGGAAATTGGCTTTTCTCCGCATCGCCAATGTTGTACGCTCGTTCTTCACGATGTAAGAACATTTGTCTGACTAGGCTACTTTGTGGATCCTAGTTATCTTACCAGTAATATACAGACTTCCTCCTCTTCCTTCAATTCCATATACTTTCGGAGTGCCGAAATTAATAGGTTTTTTGATCGATCACTGCGCTGTATGTTTTGCCTTTGCTGCCTCCGCTCGCAGTGTCGCCCCGCCGGACCTGTATTAGCAAAATGTTCCTCGCGACGAGCTGGAGCTTGCATGGCGCCAGTGAGTCACACTGTTGCTCTCGTCTATCGGAAACTGTAGCATCCACAGCCTTCGAACAA
This sequence comes from Schistocerca americana, assembly GCF_021461395.2. Taxonomy (NCBI): domain Eukaryota; kingdom Metazoa; phylum Arthropoda; class Insecta; order Orthoptera; family Acrididae; genus Schistocerca; species Schistocerca americana. The sequence continues at coordinate 561,641,071 of NC_060130.1, forward strand.
TCTGCAAAAATTAATTCAAACTTTTCCGAAACTTTTTCTGTCCAGGACCTGACAAAAAGTGTAAAGGGAAAAAGTTTATCGCTTACTACGTTGCGTATGTTGGTTTCGTAATAATTCCCCGTCATGCGTGACGTTTTAATTTATTACTTTACTATTACTAAATCTATCGGCCAGAAAATTTGTACACGTCACCGGTAGGTGCTACTGATGCCCAATATACAATTACGTTGTTGTACGACACATAATTAAGGCGATATGGCTACATAGATGTTGAGTAGCGCTAAAAACAAACCTTTCTTGAAAGCTTAAACATTTCTGTTTCAATAGCAAAAAACCTTCATTGAATTAAAAAAGGGTTCAAATGGCTCTGAGCACTATGGGACTTAACATCTGAGGTCATCAGTCCCCTAGAACTTAGAACTACTTAAACCTAACTAACCTAAGGACATCACACACATCCATGCCCGAGGCAGGATTCTAACCTGCGACCGCAGCGGTCGCGTGGTTTCAGACTGAAGCGCCTAGAACCGCTCGGCCGCACTAGCCGGCTAAAATAGGGTGTCGGAAGGTAGTTCTCGTATCACTCATGTACAACTGTCAAATTATAAAAAGCAAAACTTTCACTTTTTACGTTTTGATGCGCCTAGCAAGCACACAGCGGTCTGCGGCCCACACCCGACAACAAAAGACGCAAGCGTATTCCGCAGCACACTGCGATGAATTTCCACACCTAAGAAAACGCGGCTTACGGGAGTCCGTTGTGTGAGCCGATCGCACTGTTGCCACAAATAGCACGTTAACAATAGACGTCCGTTCGGTAGTGGTAGTTCCTCTGTTATGCTACTTGACGAAATGACACAGCAGCGTGCACCTGACAGTTCAGGTAGTGTCTCTCCCGCTTAATTCTTAAACGGTCTTTAATTCTTGTTTTTTCCTGTCTTTTTCTTGTATCTCCTCTACCTACGCCCTCTTTAGGGTCCTGGATGGAGGCGACTCATGTTATTTATGCGGTGAATGACGAAACACTTTTGAGATTTCACGACAAATGGCTACATCAGTTTCTGAAGTCTGCAAGCCATCTTACAGTGTGTGGAGGAAGGTGCTTATGCTACCATCGTCTTCCTTGTTCAGTTTACATGGAAAAAATGAGTGTCGGTACGTACGCTGTCGGAATTTCAATAGGAAACGTTTGTGCACACTTGCTACTGGTCAGTATCTGTTACATGGCCTTACTTTCTTCAAACTGATACCGAACTGATACACCTGTCTGTTTGGCGGGGCATTACGAGAGATCGACTGGAGAAGATTTTTTTTAAGGGAATGGAACGGGGTGGGGGGGTGGGGGTGGGGGGGGGGGGCGTGTTGGAAGTCTAACAACTCCTGCCCATCACTCAGTTCCAACTTGAAAGGTATGACGAATTGTTTCAGAAGAGGTATCTAATGGCTATAATGAGTCATTAAACGATTAAAGCTCCTTGTTGATTCCTGAAGAGCAAGATACACAGAGAAAATGGTAAGGCAGACTTCTCGAGACCAGTATTTTACTAAATCCTCTAACATTTTCCCAGATTTCATAACTATGGCCTTCATAAAACTGACTTGTAACGAGTAGACTGCAGTGGCAGGAGAGGCGCAATGTTGATGGCGTATAGCTCCTTATATACATTAGTGCAGTAACGGCGTCACAAAAAAGGCCCTTTGCTTGCGAAAATGAGGTAGAAGATTTTATTTTTTTATCTTGTGTGTATACTTGAAAGTGTGTAGAATCCAAGTTTTCGACCTGCAAACCTTCGGGACAACTTTTTGTGGCAAAAACCGAAAGGTTGGCACTTTTTTCCGATTTTCAGCTATTACTCGGAAATTATGCATCCTGCTGAAATTGTTGTCATTTCCAGAAGAAGCATTAAATTTTACGTCGAATGACTAGTTAAATGTCAAAATCGGTGCAGTCGTTTGGTAGCAATCAGATGTCAAATTTCTGTCAGTTTTTACCAACTTGGCTAAAATGTCGGCTCCAATGCCTGTACCTCAAAAACGGTTACTCCAAATGAAAAATTTCAAATTATCAAAGCTACAGAGTGTGAAATTTTGTGTTATAAAGGCATCTAGGTTTTGCGTTTGTCACTATTAAGAGTCTCGGGGTTCAAATGGAGCAATAGCATCTGTTTTATAAGGGTTAAGTCCACCTGGCTCCTTAGTACACAAACAGTGTGCAATCTTCCTTGTCCAGTGTCTCTTAATTCAAGGTTCATCATTTTATGAACAATATTTCACTTCACGTAGCAAAGTCTGCTAAGTTTCTCCCAATGAGCATCAATTTCCTCGCCACAACAAAAGCTGTGTCTATTAAAATCAATTACCTTCTTGTATGATCGAATATGAAGTGCTCAGTGTTTGTCAGAAGAAGTACAATAAATCAAAATTGATTACATCATCTTTGACACTATAAATAAACAGTAGGCCCTGCACCTTTACTTACAAGAGGTGCTTGCATTGGAAGACCACACAGATGCTGCTGAATTCAACAAATTTACAACTGAAGGCTACTTCACCATTAATCGAAGTGATAAATTTTGGTGTGGTGTATGATCTGATATGACAACAGAGCAAACTTTAACGAGGGCAATGAAAGCGAAAGGCGGATTAACTGACGGACATGTATTTTCAGATTCTGTGCTCATAAAGTGGACTTCAGGATTCGCATCTTTACAGGATATTTGACAAAAAATAGAAGAACTTTCTGGTGTATCCTCAGGAACTAGCCAGCAACACGTGGATATAAGAGCTTCACACAGAGATAGAAATCCAGCAGACAATGATAAACTGAATGATTGGCAGTCATAACATCCATTTCTTCCCAAATGTAATATGCTTATGTCAATAAGCTGTGACGCAATTGGTGATGAACCGCTCAAGATAGGGAAGAAGAGGATTCCTACCCTAAAACCCATTAACGTTGCTTCACAGACTGCGTATTATCAAGAAATCTGATAAAGACTTGGAGTTCTGTTTCTCATTTGAATTTTCCCCATACCCTGTGTTGTTGTTCACAGAAGACGGTCTCAATAAGGCTACAAAATCATCTCTCTATGATGCATTCACACTTCTCCAGCAGAAAGAAGTACACAAAACAAAAAGTTTTGTAGTGGATGGTGGCTACCTGCACCAAAGGTTGTTTGACACATCAGAGAAAAGTTTAGAACCATCTGTATGCAATATGAAACATGCTTGAGAAAGCACAACGGATCCAAGATCACATTTATATTTAACGGCTACCCAAGTGATGCTTCGCAATAGGGAGAGAAGTTTTCTGAAAGATCTCATCGTTTGAAGACAGCAGGTTCTTCGTGAGATATCATTTTCGATAAAGATAAAAATGCTGCAGTCTCACAGGAGAAGTTTCTCGGAAATGAGGGCAACATGAACCGCCTGATTTTGATGATGATGAGGAAACTTGAGTATGGAGTATTCAAGTGCTATACGCAGAGGAAGCTGAGGATTCATTAACTGTGGAAACAGCTACTACTCAAGTTACTGAGTCTGACACTGCGGCAACATTCAGCGAGGACATTGGCGTGCTTGTTCTCCTAATGGGTCGAGGAACCAACTACAACAACCTGTATTTCCAGAAACTGGGAATAGAGAAATCAGCAGGAGTGTAGTACTCTAGTAATTCTTTCAATTTCGATCCAGGGTTTGCACTTTCAGGCATGCCTGCACAAGATATGATACCACATCGTCTTTTTCTGGCCAAGGAAAAAGGAAATGACTAAACCTTAATGGAGCAACAGCCACACCTCAAAGTGGAAGATGCTGAACTTGTTAAACGCCCAGTCTCATAAGACATAATAGCAAAGACAGGAGAACAGCTGATGTTAGCACCGCATGAGAATTCCAACTGCGCGACTATGTACGAGCTTTTTGTGAAGTCTGCCCCGAGAAAATCTTTCAAACTCAAAAGGCTACCCCCAACATCAGACGCAGCAAGGTTGCACTCATTGCGATCCTACCATTAGGTGCAATCTTAACTGGGCAAGAAAGCTGATCTGTGCCAGTGGGCCTGGAAGAAAAGTTATCAAGCTTATTTCCCGTAGCGATGACGAAAGATGCGACGCCACACACGCTACTAGGGTTTCCTGCGCATTCAAAACATAATGGTTCATATGGCTCTGAGCACTATGGGGCTTAACTTCTGAGGTCATCAGTCCCCTATAACTTAGAACTACTTAAACCTAACTAATCTAAGGACATCACACACATCCATGTCCGAGGCAGGATTCGAACCTGCGACCGTAGCGGTCGCGCGCAAAACATAATGCACAGCAGTACATGGATGTCTTAAAATCTGTATTGAACTGCTCCTCTACGTGCAAACACTGTTGTGGCTTAAAACTCACCAGAAACTGAGCTCGACGAGGGTGAGGAAGAGATCGAAGATAGGCTCGAGGACGAAGAAGCTGGTGACGGTGCCGCAATAGATTCTGAAGATCAGATGCCGGACCGGGACCTGGCGCAGTCTCCCAAATAACCTCGATGAAGCTGAAATTTGATAAAATGTGAATCTTTGACAATTAAATTATGTTTTATTAATATTATCCTGCCCTTCTATTTCTTCAGTTGTACAATTATTTATATTACTCATACGTAAATACATATTGGCCATTGCTATGTACTTGGGTTTCATTATAGCAACCCACTCTCACCAATTAAGGCGTGGATAAAAACGAATAAAAATACAAATAAGTGAAGAAAATGAAACAGATACACATAGAGAACGCATATATGCTTATTAGGGAGCCATCTTCCCACTGGAAAATTCATTTAATTGAAAAATGACTTAAAAAAAGAAACAACAAAGTGGAATTACTTTAGCTTTCAAGTGTATGAACTCTTAATAATGCCTACAACTGAAAAACTAGACGCTTTCGTGACATGAAATTTCATGCTCTACAACTTTGATAACTTGAAATTTTTCATTTGGAGTAGCCATTCTTGAGTTACAGGCGTCGGTGTCGCCTTTTAGCCAAGTTAGTAAAATGAACGAACTTTGACAACTGATTGAGGTCAGACGGTGGCACCGATTTAGGCCATTCGAGGCAAAATTTAATGGACTTTCATTTTGGTAATAGTAAAATTTTCAAAGTGATGTATAGTTTTCGAGTAATAGACGAAAAACTGAAAAAGTGCCAAAATTTCTTTGTTTTTTGACCACACTCAACTATATGCACACGATAAAAAGTACTCCGTTGCTGGACTACCTACAGAAACAGGCAACACCGTGAACACGAACCGTGCGGCGGAAAGAACTGCGACTGGCATGTCCCTACCACTAAACTCACAGAAACGCAACACAAAGCTATTTCAATCGTTGTATACGCTCTTACATTACGACTCATTTTATAAAACTGACCAGTTCATAAATCGTAATTTTTCCAGGTAGCCTACCTGAAACATCTCTGTACGCCGAGATTGGAAATGATCCATCTTACTGTTGTACGAGACCAGAGTGTATACGCAGACAAGAAAAAAACATCCCGGGTTTTTCCGGGTTAAAAATACATTTTCTCCTGGGGTAAATACACTCTTTCCATGTTAAGTGACAGTATTCATTTCCTCGGAACATTAAAACTTATCAATCCTTTGAATGGTTATGGTTTTATACACCGGTGTAAAATTTCCCGGCACTTTAGAAAACCAAACTCAGTAAAAAAAAAAAACACGTTTTGGAGAGATCTTTGATGTGCAGCAACATGCACGCTGCATATTTTCGTTTTACGAAAGTATAAATTTGAATTCCAACAAACACCACATGTTACTTTCCGAAGCATTGAAATCGATATTGCGATGCGCTTTTGTAGTCATAGCTCATGTTATGTGGTCTCGCCAGCCGATGACAGATAGGACACGTGACGTAGTCAGCCAGTAGCAATATCACTGTTAAGTAGTGCGTGTACACAAATTGGAGAAGTTAATGGTTTAAATTAATGTACTTAGCAAAGCTTTCACATATAGTATTGGTCTCGAAGATTGAGAAGCTGCAAGAGAAGCTAAGCTTCCACATATAATACTGTTTTCTTTTCTCGCGTGTTACACTTTAAGACATATCACACAAATGTGCCAGCAAACTTTTTAATAATGACGTAAATTGTGGTCTTCTGGGTTCGAAATTTTTTCGAAATGGTCGTCCTCAAAGAGTCGATATTTACATGAAAGTCAAACTCTCTGTGACGTAAAAAAATTCATCGTACATTCTCGCACGTTGTTCAGCTTGCATAAAAGCAAATTTACTTTGAAACTAACGCTTTTCAAACAACCATTCGCAATATCTTCCCGCGACCTCTTAGAAATAGGTTTGTTTCAGCAGTTGCCAGAGAGCGCAAGATAATAGGCGTCACCGCGCGTGCGCAGCTACTATGACGCAGGAAGCCCGTATGTTCGTACGTGTAAAACATTAAAAGATCTTACATTACGTCATAAAAGAAAGAAGACATCAGAGGATATTCCAAGAGCATCGGTATTTTGTGAACCATGCTAAAATGGCCGAGCGATCTAAGGCGCTGCAGTCATGGACTGAGCGGCTGGTCCCGGCGGAGGTTCAGTAATTATAAAAAGCCCTCGCGCCGACCTAAAGGAGTATCTGGAACAAAGATTCCTGATTAACAGCTTCCCAGGGGCCCACTTAAGACTTCTCCCTCCACGCAGACCGAGCCAACCTAGACCACCCAGGGAACCAAGGTCCCCAATTCTAACGGTAGTCATCAAAAACGTCGAGGACGATGTCTCTGGCGCTGAGATCGCTGAAGAGCTGAGGCAACAAGACTACTCAGTCATCAAGGCGACCAGAGTAATCGGCCGAAGCGACAACAAACCAACAAGTATGATCCGCGTGTTCACACACGATCAATACACCCATGATGACCTGCTCCTCCACCACTTCCGTTTCAATTACTACGTCTATACGGTCGAACCATCAAGGCCAAAAGCAGCTCAACCGACCCAGTGCACTCGCTGTTACGAGTTTGATCACCCCACGGACACCTGCAAGAAACTACCTAAATGCAGCAAATGCGCCGGTCTCCACCTAGCAAAAGATTGCACTGCAGAGGAAGCTAAATGCGCCAACTGTGGGGACAACCACCCCTCAGTCTCCCACTCATGCCCCCAACGGCCAAAGCAGCCGCTGTCCCTGGAAACAACTGAGCCGATCAAATGCGTAGATGCCCCCAAAAGAGAAGAGCCAATGACCAACGGCCCAGAAACCTCAGATGAAGAGCCAATCCATGTGGAGGATGTGGTGCGAGCGATAACAACTGCTCTCCACAATATCCTCCCAGATAGACGCGAGATCATAACGAAAGCCATGGCCACAGTCACTGAACAATTCTTTGCCAGAAAAATGGTCGTCAGCGTCACGAACAACAAGTCGCATATACTCTTCACTAAAATCTACCGTAATGCGACGCCCCTAGCCCCCACCAGCCTAGGATCGGCTAGACAAGATGGCGACTAGCACAAGATCCGCACCAGCCACTGTAGCTGTCGTGAATGCCTGTGGGTTTAACAGGAAGCATCCCCTTATACAAAGCCTGGTAGACGAAGAAAGGGTGGATATATTAGGAATCACAGAGGTCAGAGCAGGCCAGCAGATCCAACAATTAAAGAACATGATCTGCCACAGATCGCAGCAAACCAATCCAAGCATTGGAGGAGCCGCAATCTTTCACCACAAGGACGTCCCAGCAGTGCGCCTAGAACTCCCGCAGAACTTCCAGCACCTGCACGTGGTGGCAATAGAAATAGACTCCCCAAAAATGGGCACAATAACTGTAGCCACCATATACTGCCCCCCTCACGATCACCTCCCAGAAGACCTCATGAGATACCTAATATCACGCGGTAATTGCGTCGTAATGGGCGACTTTAACGTCAGCAGCCGAGCCTTCGGAGACAGGCTTCAAAACGACACACCTACCCTTATTAACCATGTCGGCTCTTCCATTCCGGACCACATCTTCTGCAGTGACAACCTGGCGATACACTGCACCACCTGCAGAGTTGGCCCAAGCATAGGGAGTGACCACATCCCTCTTCTCTTCGACACCACGGCACTTGGCCCCAAAAAATACGCCCCAGGACCCCCAAAGAGCATCAAGCTCTACAAGAAAACAAACTGGGAAAAATTCGCCAACATCCTGCAGGAAAAACTCCCAACCGCAAACATCAGCTCAGCAGCCGAATTAGACAATTACAACGAGCAAATAGTTGCAGCATACGACCTGGCCATAAAAGAAGCCGTCCCCACCAGAACGATTCGTAATAGAACGGAGACAATCCCACAAAGCATCCTCTCCACAATAAAACTCAAAAGACAATTATTAAGGCAATATAAGAGGACAGGCGACCCCACCTTAAAAACGGAGTGGAATAGACTGAACACCACAGTCAAAGAGAACCTAAAACAATGGAGAGCGGAATGCTGGCAAAAAGAATGCAGCAAGCTTAACCCCAGGGAACCGGCCAAGTTTTGGAAGACGTTCAAACAGATAACAGGAGCCCCGAGTAACAACTCCCCCAGTGCTGCTCTCGTTACCCCACAAGGCATCACAGCTGACGACCATCATAAAGCGCAAGTGTTTAGTGAGGTCCTAGAAGAAATCCACAGTCACCCCTCTGACCCCCTATTTGATGACATGTTCGCAGAAGAAATAGAAGAAGGTCTGGAGGACCTACTCAACACCCAGACAGCCCTCACAGAGGAACAGGCAAAACTCCTGGTGCCAATTTCCGAAGAGGATATTACACTAGCCCTCTTATCCGGCAAACAAAATACTGCACCTGGCAGGGACAAAATTACCAGAAAAATGCTCTCGGCCACGCCTCGCCACATGCTCCTTCCAACTCTAAGCCGTCTTTACAACGCTGCGCTCTGTCTAGGGATAGTGCCGAAGCAATGGAAAAACGCAAACGTTATCATGATACACAAACCTGGAAATCCGATTAATAAACCTACCTCATATCGCCCAATCTCGCTTCTACCAGTAATAGGAAAAATATTTGAATCCATTCTAAATAACAGGACCCACAAATTCATAAACAAGTTAAAGATCCTCCCTCCAGAACAAGCCGGCTTTAGACAGGAACATTCAAACCATGGACCCTATCATCAGACTAGTCAGCACAACAGAAGCCCTAAACAGAGGTGACTGCGTATTGGCACTGTTCCTAGATATCGAGCGAGCTTTCGATAAGGTGTGGCACTGCGGGCTGGCGTATAAAATGGCCAAGCAAAATTTCCCACCTCACTATGTACGCCTCATTCTCGACATAATTTCCAATAGAACTGCAACAGTATCGGTCGGTAACCAGCTCTCCAAAAAATTCTCTCCTGCTGCTGGAGTAGCGCAAGGTGCTGTCCTCTCACCCACGCTCTACAGCTTATACACCGCCGACATCCCTCGCCCCAACAAGTGGAACGAACACTTCGCCCTCTACGCAGACGACACCGCCTACTGGTGCACGGCGCACTCGGTAGAGGAAAAGAAGAATGTAATAGCTTCCTACACACCCCAACTAGAACAGCGGATGGCCAAATGGCACATCAAACCCAATCCAGCAAAGAGCCAGCTGCTACTTTTCAGACACCGCAACCAAACGCAAAGTGCCAGACTAAAACAAGACGACCTCCACATAACCCTATGGCAAAAGAGAGTCAACCCTGTACAGAGTGCAAAATATCTAGGGATGACTCCCGACTCTACTCTATCAAAGGGTATGGCAATCCTTCAAAAAAAAAAAAAAAAAAAAAAAAAAAAAAAAAGTCCTCCCTTGGGCATGGGTGTGTGTGTTTGTCCTTAGGATAATTTAGGTTACGTAGTGTGCACGCTTAGGGACTGATGACCTTAGCAGTTAAGTCCCATAAGACTTCACACACATTTGAACATTTTTACTAAAATACAGAGAATTTGGCTTACAGCGCACATTTGTATGTCCAGATATTGTGGCATAATGCCATACGAGCTATAAGATGAAAAGATGCACTTTTGAAATATAGCGAACAGTTGAAACGTGGCAACAGTGTGGAATTAAACACTTACTAGATAGTGGTCCCCCCCCCCCCCCTTTCCTCCCTCGAGCGTATTGAGGTAGGACGCCAAAAATTAAAATGCACATTTCTTCAATGCTTATGTCCTAGCATTTTTTTTCTCTTGCTGCTTGCTGCTACTGCTTACACAACTAACAACCACACTTGTGTAGCCAGAAGCGGGAGAAGGTACTACACATGCGCGACTCAACTGCGCATGCGCATGAGCCCGCTAGCAACTGCTCGAACGAATCTAATGCAAACAGTCGTGACGTCACGCCCATCGGAGGTAATTTGTTGTTATGAAGCATGGCACAGTCTTCCTAAAGCCTTTGACACATTTTGTTGTTGGCAGACGCTTTTGTTTTGAGCACATGCGCGTTTCCTTTGCAACTCAAGTTTTATTTTTGTTTTTTTTCCTCTCGTTCATGTTTTGTTGTTGCAATATTATTCTGCAGGAACGGGATACAGTAATACCCTTTGTCAGAGTATTGCTTCTTACCAGTCAAAATAACAAAAAAATAACTGAAAACTAAATCAAAAACATCCCGGAATTCTAAAAAAATACCTGGGTTTTTCCCGGTTTTCTCCCGGATGAAAAAATTCCCGAGTTTTTCCCTGATCTACCGGTTGTCCCGGGTCGTATACACCCTGCAGACGATTGTATCACTTCATCGGCAGGTGTCTTACTTAACGACAGTAAAACGTTTTATACACTAGCTAAGAAGTCCAGTGATCCATTACACGCGTAATTCGGCCTCATTCCTTGTGGTCGAAGACACATACCGTCGCTGTGTTTAATCGCACAATCCTTATCTCAAAGCGCTCGTTCAAACGCAGTATTATTTCCCATCATTTACGACAACGTTATACAACAGTAGAACTGGGATCCACTAGGCTCACAAAACATTTATTATTTTCAAAGCCTTCACCCACACGTTTCAATGTATGTGCGCCACCATGAATGAATATTTAACCCTTCTTCTCTCTCAATGTTTTAACAAGGCGCCTTGTAGCAATGTGCAGAGATTAGAACACCACGACTGCTACTGGTGTGTCTGTAAAACTTGAACGCGTTTTGATCTGTATTTACAACTTGCACATGGCGAAGTTAAGATATTTGCCATTGCTGATGGTGGACGTTGTAGCCCCGTACGGTGAATATTGATAGCTCATTAGTTTTTTGAAACTGACCCAGTCCTGTACGTACATCCTCCACAATGGGGTCATTCCGTGACAAGTGGTCTAGTAGTTCCGGCATGATCACCACGGATTTTGATGAAATTTTGTACGAACAGTCACATATACTCCCAAAGAACACTGTTAAAGTTTCGCGATCATTAATTCAATACTTCCAGAAATACAGTCATTTGTTTGATCCCATAGCGCAGCTATCGATATTGCACCCGTGAGTTTTCGGCAACTATGAGACATAATATCTCTGGTAATATTTTCTTGACAGAAATAAAATTTTGTTATCTTGTGCAACGTTTTGCGCTCTCTTAAGCGAAATAATAAAGAAAAATTTCTTGGGTGATTTGCGTATGGATAATTTGAAGCAAAATCGGCAAAAAAATAGACGCTCGGAAGAAATGTTAAGTTTACCTTTTTCTATCTCCGGAAGTAATTGCGGAATGCACCTGAAACCTTACGCGTAATAATCTACCAATTCAAGATCTTACAACCTCATTCTGCTACTGCTTTCCAATAGTTTACAAACTAAGGGCAAAGTCGATGATTTTTCTACAAAACGTCAAAAATGTCTATTTTTGGCCCACTTTTACAATAAAAGTGCCGTCTGCAAACTCTTTTAAAACATTTTCACTAGAAAGATCAAGTTCTAATCCACCTAAAGACTATATTTGGTTTTGCAATGCGAGCATATAAGGCCCTAAAAAGAGACGACAGTGTGAAGGTGCACTGAAAATGGGCACATACTCCGCTGGCACTCGAAATAAATCTGACGTCTTCTACTATGTTCTAAAATTATTTACTTCTCTCTGGGGAAGGCAGTGCCAAAAGTTTTGAAAACTAGGAAGTGAGAAAAAGTCCGTACAACGAAAAAATTTAAAAAGGGGTGTCTTTTGTTGCGATTCATCGTGACACATTTCTACCGAATCAAACTGGCTATAACCTTCACAATTTAACTGTGCATTAGCAAGGCAGTGGAGATTGTTGTAGTGTAACTGTTGCATAACAGCTGCAGCACACATTGTATAAAAAGCCTGTAGGTTTTACACCACAGTCAAATTGTGTAATTTTTTGTGAATTTCACAGCAGACTTCCTGACATTTTTTTGCGATGGATTCGTGTTACAGAGAATTATTAGTATGTCTTTTTATTGTGTAATGCTATTCATTTGTTAGTTTAATTCCGGTTTAAGGTATAGCGTTCTTTGGGTTAACATAGTTTCGGGTTGATGTGGAACATTAGTGCGCACATGAAAAGCTTTATAAATGTGTTGGTATGGCCCATGGTGATTTAACCACTGCTGGTTCCTTTTAAAATGAGAAAACCAGCCGGCCGAAGTGGCCGTGCGGTTAAAGGCGCTGCAGTCTGGAACCGCAAGACCGCTCCGGTCGCAGGTTCGAATCCTGCCTCGGGCATGGATATTTGTGATGTCCTTAGGTTAGTTAGGTTTAACTAGTTCTAAGTTCTAGGGGACTAATGACCTCAGCAGTTGAGTCCCATAGTGCTCAGAACCATTTGAGAAAACCAGAATCCTCATTGCCATTGGAGCCAAGCCTAATAGCTGTTAAACAGCTGCCAAGGATGAGTTTCTTTGCCACAGATTCCAAAACCTGATAAGGGTTTCTTTACACGGGATACCAAGGTGATGATACGTTTCTAGAAGTGTCAGAAGCTAAAACTAGAAGAGGTTCCTTTTAGGATCCTAAGCTTATGTTTACTTCTAACTGCTTGAATTTTTTTACAGGTTTCATTAATTAGCAGTAGACTGTCATGAGGATAACTATACTGCCGGCCAGTTCATGTCACTGATGGGATCGTTTGGGAAGAAATTTTGGTAAGACAGAACCCAAACAATTACACTTTTCTTATGTGATTACCTCAGATTATTAGCGCCACAAAAAAGAGAAAACTGTTCTTTTTATTGGCTTCCTCATCCCACTTCATTTTTTATAAAAAGAATTTTGTAGAGGTGAGTGCTGTAAAAATGCCAAAATGACTAATTACTTGCAATTTTTATGACTCAAGCTCATTTCCTAGTCATCAGAACATCTGATATTATCTTCCACAGACACTATTAAACAACTGTAGAACATAGTAAAAACTGTCAGATTCAATCTTAGAACCAGCGGAATATGAGTCCATTTTCAACGCACCTACACCTTGTCGTTCTTTTTTAGAGCTGTTATTAGCTCGCACTGAAAGACCAAATACAGTTTTTTGTGTGGTTTAAAACTTGGTCTTTCTAATGAAAACGGTTTAAAAGAGTTGGAAGCAGACATTTGTTTTGTAAAAGGTGCACAAAAGTAGCCATAGTGGAGTTTGTTAGAAAAATTGTCATTGTCGCCCTTAATTTGTACACTATCGGAAAGCAGTAGGAGAATGAAATTTTACATTCTAAGACCTTGTATTGATAAGCTATTACGAGTGAGGTTTCAGGTGTATCCCGCAATTAATTCCTGAGATGTAAAAAGCTACAATTCACATTTTTTTGAGTGTCTAATTTTTCATCCGACATTACTTCAAATTATCCACATGCAAATCGCTCAGGATAACTTTTTTTATGAATTCGATGAACAGAGACAAAAATTTGTACAAGGTCGCTTAGTTTTGTTACTTTCAAGACAATATTACGAGAGATATTGTGTTTGCAAATTACCGAAAACTCTGGTGTGCACTGTTGATGGCTGCGCTGTGGGGTCAAACAAATGACTATATCTGTGCAAGTATTAAACTGGCTCAAGTAAAACTTTATCAATGTTAACTGGGAACGTGTGAGAATATTCATACAAAATTTCATCAAAATCCGTGAAGGTCATGCGGCAACTTTTATCGGAATTAGGCCACCTGTCATGGAATGGCCGAAATGGACTTGATTTGTATTTGTCAGTATAAGAAAAAGTCTAAAATACTCCACTAAAAATTAGATCTGACACTTTCCACCCAGATGGACTTATAAATAAATTTACAAGATAGGATTCGGTGGCTCAATGGTAAAGAGGCAGCCAATAAATCCAGAGATTCAGGTTCGATTACTGATAAATCCTAGGTTCTGGTCGATGTGAAAAATGCCGGGTTGCACTGTGATTTGGACTCCATGTTAGAGTGTTCGTCCTTCTATGATTAGTTGGGTCAGTCACTTGAAATAACTGCTTTGCTTAACCAAATTCAAAAGCCTTTAAAAATAGCATACGCCTAACAATGCTAGTAAAGGACGACAATACATGTTACAACTGAAACTGTATTATTAAGTACCATTACTCTTTTTAACGGTTGCCACTGTCATAACACGAAGGGTAACTGCCACAGCCGTAAATCAGTCAACGTGACTGCGTGGCATTTGAAGTAAAGGTGGATGAACATTAATGTTCTCTTGTAAATAACTATTTCGATATAATGCGACAGAGCAACCAGAAAATACATTGGCTGCTTAAGAACCTTTGTTTGTAGGAGCATGATTCAATTGCTTTGATTGCTCAGTTTTGTTAAGGACATTAATGACTCCAACATCTACATATATATTCTGCAAACCACTGCAAAGTTCATGGCAGAGGGTACGTTCCACTGTACCAGTTACTAGGGTTTCTTCCCATGGCATTCACGTATGGAGAGCGGGAAGATTGAATGCCTCTATGCGTGCTGTAATTATTCTAATCTTATCCTCACGATCCCTGTGTGAGCGATATGTATACGTTGTAGTATATTCCTAGAGTCATCATGTAAAGCCCGTTCTTGAAACATTGTTAGTAGACTTTCTCGGGATAGTTTACGTCTATCTACCCGAGTCTGTGACTTTAGTTTCTTCAGAACCTCACTGACACTCCCTCACGGATCAAACAAACCTGGTGCTGCCCTTCTCTGTACACGTTCAATAATCCCTGTTAGTCCTGTATGGTACGGGTCCCACACACTTGTGCAATATTGTAGAACCGGCTGCACGAGTGATTTGTAAGCAATCTCCTTTGCAGATCGTTTGCAGTTCCACAGTATTCTGCCAATAAACAGAACTCTACCACTAGCTTCAGCCACAACTGGGCGTATATGATTATTCCCTTTCATATCCCTACAAAATGTTACACCCAGGCATTGTATGAGCTGGCCGACTGCAACAGTGACTCACTGATATCATAGTCATAATGTACTATGGTTTTTCGTTTTGTGAAGTGAACAATTTTACATATTTGAACATTCAAATCAACTTGCCAATCTTTGCGCCACTCTGAAATCTTATCATGATCTGACTGAATACTTATGCAGCTTCTTTCAGACAGTATTTCGTTACTGATAACTGCGTCATCTGCAAAAAGTCTGAGGATACTGTTTAAATTGCTCGCTAGTTCATTAATATGCAGTATGAATAGCAAGGCTCCCAACACATTTCGCAGGGGAACACCAGAAGTTACTTCTACATCTGACAATGACTCTCCATCCAAGATAACATGCTGCGTCCTCCCTACTGAAAAGTCCTAAATGCAGTCACAGATTTCACTTGATACCCTAAACGATCGTACTTTTGACAATAACCATAGGTGTGGTACTGAGCCAAATTCTTTTTGTAAATCAAGAAATACTGCATCAATATGACTGCCTTGATCTAACGTTTTCAGTATGTCACGCGAGAAGAGCGCACGTTGGGTTTCATGTGATCGATGCTTTAGGAATCCATGCTGGTTGGCACGGAGGAGGTCATTGGTCATTTTCAGGTCTTCACGTTACGCTCTCTGATTTAATACAGCTTTAACGAAGCGAGTAACTGAAGCTGTAACTTGAGTCTTCTACAGGTGCGGAATGTCTTAAGCTAAGCACCTAAATCACTAAACGTAACAGTAATGACTGTTGGGAAGTTGTGTTGTAAGCAACACGGAACTTGTTGCAGGCAATAAGCATACCCACTGAGTATTCAAAACGAATAGCACTGCCTGCAAAAGGCCTGTTTTAATCTGTTGGGACATTTGACAACATTACACGTCCGCTATCGAATTAAAGGTTCATCCTGACGACAATGCCCATCACTCAAACGTTCATTTCGGCAACAATACCCATCCCATACCTCACTCACGTAAACTACAGCGCCTAAAAATCATCGAGAGACGACCGCCCTTTAAAATACTTCTTGCTGCTCACGTGCTTCAACAGAATTGCCAAACCCAGTGCATGCTTTTCATTCACTTATTTCAAAATTTGTCGAAAATCGCTTATTAGAGGAAAACACGCACAGACGTAAAACTAAATTAAAATTATACATCTTCACACATTCAAAGACAGCATATAGTATTAAAAAAAAAAAGACATTTACAGTGCAGAAACAACGCCAAATTTCTAACCAATGGTGAGAAGTGAAGATTACCAGACAAATTCGTTGAAGTTTTTCGCCTGTAAACCTAAGCAAAAAAAAAAAAAAAAATGGTTCAAATGGCTCTGAGCACTATGGGACTTAACATCTGAGATCATCAGTCCCCTAGACTTAGAACTACTTAAACCTAACTAACCTAAGGACATCACACACACCCATGCCCGAGGCAGTATTCGAACCTGCGATCGTAGCAGCAGCGCGGCTCCGGACTGAAGCGCCTAGAACCGCACGGCCACAACGGCCGGCACCGAAGCAAAGATCACTTCAGTTACTGTTATTATCAAAAGTTCAAAAGAAATATGCGACGTGTATTCACGTAAGATACATTTCTATTTCTCTTGCTAAAATGATAATTAAGTCCATATTATGAACTTCAGTGTATGTTTCACAATGTGATTAATATGTCAGGACTGTACAACAATAATAAGACGAGCGGTTTTTACTGTTATATGCAAAAGCTTATTGATAAATCAGGAAAAATATTTGTCCATTAAATTTAAAATAACTAAGACACAAGATTCAATAAATCGTCGAATGCGATTACTTCAGCAGCGTTGACTTTCCCTTGAGCGAAAAAGTTCTTCACAGTCCTGTAACGTCTTCAGCAAACACGTCGGTATACGAATTAGCAACGTCGTAAGAAACCAGACGATCGTTTTCTGGAATAATATCTTGACGTAGTTCACCATATTCACAACTGTTCTTCAACCAGTATTATTACTGAGAGGCGCGTACACGCTTTCTAATTTTCTTACTCGCCTACTTTAATACTATGGACATGTAGTGTGATTTACTATTGGGCGATCCTTGCGGAGCTCAACTCAGGAATTCGTGGAGTCATTAATTTCGAAGCTGACTTCAGAATACTGAAATGAAGTACTGTGTAATTTCTTGTTAAATTCGCCCTGAAAACTCCAAATCGGGTTTTGTCTCTCTGAATGTTGCCACTGTCTGAAAAGAATTTGTTTTTTAATATACACTTCATCCGACATAAGCATCGCTGTATCCCCTTTATCAGTCTTTGTTACCATTACGTAAAATAATGTCAGTCGTATCAACAGGTGTAATTTAGTTATAGTTCACTGATCATTCCTTTGTAAGTAAAAACTGAAACATGTCTGGAATAAACAAGCTACGCAGTTTTCGGTTAGACAGATGACGACGGTACCAAGAAACCAACAAACTATTCACAAAGAACCGAGTACTTAACAGCCGAAACACACATGAAAACGAAAATGTGTTTGCGTTCCGCAAAGTCAGACCCGCACCGGTACATCTTTGGCCAACAAGCACGAATTTCGTCCACGGAGCTCACTACTTCGATAATGGCCACTCTCAAATGGTTCAAATGGCTCTGAGCGCTGTGGGACTTAACATCTGAGGCCATCAATGCCCTAGAAAATAGAACTACTTAAACCTAACTAACCTAAGGACATCACACACATCCATGCCCGAGGCAGGATTCGAACCTGCGACCGTAGCGTGGCCACTCCCGACTAGTAATAAATGTAAAAGCGTATTGTCATTTCCTGCCTCAAGCTTTTTTAGATCACGGGTGGCTGTCATGCGATTGTTGTGGATTATAATTAAATCATTACTATCAGCTAAAGCTAGCTGACATCAACTGCTGTGTAACAGCTTACTCTTCGACGTTTCGAACTTTGCTCCGTTTTCTAATATTATGTACGCATGTCGTTATTCTAACAACTATGTAGAAAATGTATCACAGGAAATGTGTTCTTACCTTTCGTTAGCAAGCTGCTGCGACCTCCACCACAAACAGCTCGTAACACGGCGGTGCCACATGCACTACTGACGAATGGCTGCCAACCACGATACTGCGTCGTCGCCGGGGAGGTGGGTGGGTGGAGTGAAGCTCTGCTCCTTCCTGCAGCACCGGCCAATCGCGGGCTCGCTGCTATCGCAAGCCACACCCCCGTCGGCTTTGTTCCCGCTTCTGCCGGCGTGGCCCGTGTTACACTGCACAATAACCATCAATGATCTTCCGTTAAAAAAAAAAAAAAATTCTATAAAATATTTGCCTTTGCGCTGCACTGCTTTTACTATATCTTCTGTATCTTTTATGGGAGGACGAGCATGGCCCTAGGTTTTATAAAACATTAGTCAAAGATATTTGACGGTGTAATACTGCCTAATTTCACCGCGGCCTTGAAAAGTTCCACGCGGAAGCGGAAGGCGTAGGAGGCCAGTGCTTCATATCTGTTGCGCAAAGCACTTACACTGAGCCAGGCATTGGCCAGCGTATGAAAGATAAGAATATCAACGCTGTTGCTGAATACAGCACTGCCTGCAACGACTACTGCAAATCTGTCTATTCTGTGTATTATTCGGGAAGCTTAAACATACTTTTCGCTTTTATTGTATATGTACGGAATGACGGTCTCTCTCCGGAGAAGCAGGTAGTGAAAGATTCCGATTATGCAAAAGAATTACCCTCTCGTTATGGCCCCCAGTTTCTTCAACAACGAGGATGATGTTGACGACTGATGTACATAAAATGTCTAGCTGCGTTCACATCTAATCTGAAACGTTTTTACTTATTGAGTCTAGCATATCTTTGTTTAAAAATACACAGATATCAAAAGTAGCCACAAATAGCCTTTTTTCCCCTACAGTCGCACGAGAAGCGTCAGTTATTTATATCTATCTTCATAGCTGTTTATGTTATCTTATTGACATCTGAATTCTTCTTCTGCTTACCAATTACATCCCCGTCTCGCCGAGTATTTCGTAAATTTTCTGTGATACATTTTCTACGAAATCATTTGTAATGATCGTTGTACTGTCGCATTTCTTCGTTCCATTCACGTAGCGAGAGCGGGGAGAGTGATTGTTTAACTGTAGCAATACCAAGGCTTTTCCCATAACGTGGGCCTCAGGGGGGTGGGGGGTAACCTTATGACTATCCTAAAAAAAATTAAAAAAAACACAATTCGTTAATTCTTGTTGTCTTATATTAACAACATAAGTTTTGAAGAGGTACTGATGTGTTAGTAGAATCGGGAACATGAAAATGTCTTTTAGCATACTGTTGTCAATATATACTCACTTACATTATCATGTACTATCAAGGGAAATTGTGGGGATACTTTGTGCCCACACACAAAAAAAAAATGGAAATTTCGTTAATTGTTGTTAGTTTTACTCACAACATATTTTTTAACGGGTTACTGATGGGTCAGTAATGTCCTGAATCTGAAAATATTGAATATGACATTCCTTGGGGTAAGTGAGCCCTCCCCCATTGGTATTGGGTGGGTTAAACGCCTGTGTGCGTAATTAGTGTAAACTTGTTCTAGCCATCCCCATAGGAGCGATACGTAGGGGGTTGTAGTACATTCCTGGATTCATTTTTTACCACTTGTTCTTGAAACTTTTCAAGCAGTTTTTCTCGAGGTAGTCTGCATCTATCCCGAAGTATCTGCCAGTTCAGTTTCTTCAGCATCTCAGTGACTCTCTCTCATGAACTGAACAAACTTGCGACAGTTCGTGCTGCTCTTCTCTGTATATGTTCAGTATCCCCTGTCAGTCATGTCCGATGCGGGTCAAATATACTTGAGCAATATTTCAGGATGGGTCGAACAAGTGATTTGTAAGCAATATTCTTTGTAGACTGATTGCATTTCCCTAGTGTTATACCAGTCAACCGAACTTTGCCACCTGCTACTACTGAGCAAATGTGATCGTTCCACTTCGTATCACTGTAAATTGAAGACTTGAAATAGTTCCATAATAAAGAATTTCGAGGTTTTTTGTGACATAAGATCTACATGATAAACGCAATAACGTATAAGAGGCTCAAACTGCCACGACTGAATATATAGTACCAAATGCAATTAACAGCTGGTATGCGGTTTAACAGCCACTGCTGTAAACATACGAAAGGTTCTCTGTTCCGCGAGCTTACTCCTCAGTGTTAGATAAAACAGCGAGGCAACAGGTATTTATAACAGTTTCAGTGGAAAGAAAAGACGATCGGGAAGGTACTGTGGCAGCAATGAGAAGAAAGCTGAAACACTGAGGAAATGAATGTGTAAGTTAAAGTAACAAATGTGTTCCTGCAAACTCTCGTCCAGCACAGGAGGTAAGTCTCATCACTGATCGGTAACCTACACCATAACTGGGCAGACTGTCTATTGTTGAGTTGCCAACTGTATTTTTACAGAAGAGGTAAAGGACATGGTACAGCAATAAAAACAAATACAGCCATTTATCGCCAGTAACATGAATGCATCTGACTTCTTAGCTTTCAAGAAAGCACCAGATTTTAATATAAACATAGCAACTGTAGACATATTCGAAGTACAGTGGTTATGGTTGCACAAACATAAGCCTCATGTAGTTGAGACCAGGAGGACCGAGACTGTATCACAATTTTGAGAAAACATGCACGAGTAGAGGACGTCAAGAAATTGCAGCTACTTGCCCTAGATATTGCAAGCCACATTTGTGAAGTAAAGGAGAAAGGCTTAATTGAAAAGATGCTCTAACTGACAAACAGTGAACACATACAGTTTTACAAAAGCATGATGCCCTTCTGCTATCTTTTTGCCGTGTAGTGACACTTCGAGCTTTTCATTAAATTTCCACTTTCAGTAAATTCTTCAAACTGTTACATTTCAATGTTTGTGATTTCCTTTGGAAACTAGATACATAATATACTTAACATTCTGATAAAACACATTAATAGTGCAATTATGACCTTTAATACATAATATGTTTAAAACTTATTTACCTCAAATTCATGGTTTTGGCACTTAGAGCCTTTTTCATTTCAAGTCTCCGATTGCTACACCCACGTATTTGTACGAATTGACCGATTCCAACTGTGATGGAAAGAATGATCGGATCAGGGTTTAAACGTCGCTCCCACATCCAGTTGTGACTCATTGTTACTGTAGTCGTAAGATATTTCGCTTTTCGTCTTGTGAAGTGCACAGTTTTGCATTTCTGAAGAGTTAAAACAAGTTGCCAATCATTGCACCACTCTGATATCACATCAAGATCGGTTTGAATATTCATGCAGCTTTTTCATACAGTACTTCGTTACAGATATCTGCATAATCTGCATATATTCTTAGGTTACTATTAACGTGATCTGCGAGGTCATTAATACACAACAAGAATAGCAAGGGCCTCTGCACTCTTCCCTGCGGTACACCTTAAGTTACCTCTGCATCTGTCGATAACTTTCCATTCAAGGCAACATACTGCTGCCTCCCTAACAATAGATCCTCAATCCAGTCACAAATTTCGCATGATATGCTATTCAGTGGTCACCAAACTTTTTTTCTTGAAGAGCCAACACTGAAATTGTGGGGCGGGATCTCGGGCCGCATATATATCGATCATATTATTGACTGGCAATCTAAACAAATTAGTATGTTATGAGCTCCCCATAGACCAGCTAAAGTAAGGGCGAAGTAAGTTGACTGCTGGCTGCTGAGTACTGATCGTTAGAAGTCTGACCACTCGGAACATTTCGTATCGACTGGTTTCCATTTCAGAATGCTGCAATCCTCAGAGACACCGAAGCTGTGATATTGTTACTGCCTGATGAAGTGTTGTTGTGTTGCGTGAACAGATGATTAATTGATTAATAACAGTAACTGTGCTTGTATTTAAATACATTATGCAACATTCGTCACTATCACAGACATTTACTGAATGTTTCGAATGTAGTTTTTCTTCTACTCATTATGTTGTAGTACAAGAGCTTTAATTTAATTTCAGTTTCCTTGTTACAAATATGCACTGCATTTGAAAACGGCCCTCTCTACATTGTGCATTCACTGCATTTGAAGATGGTCATCTCTACAATGCGCATTCACAATTCCACGTTACTTCCGTTTGAAATATATACCCATACCACTTGATCGGTACGAGGCACACACGACCATGAGTTGTCAGCAAAGGTAGATGAACAATAAAACATCCCCCACCCCCTCACATCTTCTAATGCCGTAGTTGCAGCGTTACTTACTACTCTATCCCTAAGGTAAGCGGTCAACTTTACTTAGCTAACGTCCCAGTTCACCAACGCAGATTAAAATAAAGCGCATCTTAAAATATTGCTGTCCCTGTAAGTATTTTTTATTTGTTACTAATTGAGAACACTACAGTCTTAAGATGCTCTTAATACTGTGAGCACATCTGAAAATTCCGTTAGCTGATATTGGATGTACAGTGTTATAGAACATGGGCGAGAATAGGGCCGCAAGAATACTTGATTCTGGCCGCATACGGCCCGCGGGAAGCAGTTTAGCGACCAATGGCCTATGCGATCGTACTTTCTATTATAAGCATAGATGTGGTATTGAGCTGCATGCTTTGCACGACTTTTAACGACGCCACGCGAGAAAAGAGTGAGTTGGGTTTCGCATACTCGGTGTTTTCGCAATCGATTCTAGTTGGCACTGAGGACGTCATGCCGTTACATCTGAAATGAGAATACGTTCTAAGTTTATATAAGAAAAGGACGGTAATAATATTGACCGGCTGTTTTGTGACCCACTTCTGCTATTCTTAAAGATAGGTGTGACCTGTGCTTTCGTCCAACTACAAGGGACGGATTTTTATCCGAGCGATCTACGATAGATTATGTGTAAAAAAACGACCGAATTCAGCAGAAAATTAGGTATAGGATCTAAGATGGATTTCATCGGGCCTAGGAATTTTGTTCAATTTCATCGATTTCATCTGTTTCTCAGCACCAGTGGCACAAATATCTACTATATCACTCATTCTTACAGTGATTTGAGAATTAAAGTGGGGCAATTCTCCTGGATTTTCTTTTGTAAAGAAACGTTTGAAAACAGAGTTCAGTATTTCTGCTTCTGCTTTTGCTTTGCTACTTTCAATTTCAGTTCCTGCCTCGTCGATGAGTGTCGGGACCTCAAAATTGGCACCACTAACAGCTTTTACATATAACAATAATTTCTTTGGATTTTGTGAGACATCTTTCAATAATATTCTGCTACGAAAGACCGTGAAGTTTCAAGCATTGCCCCCTTGACAGTCAAACGTGTTTCGTTCAGCATTAGTCTATCTACAGCCCTACGATTTGTTTTGCGTCTACTTTGAAATAGTCTGCTTGTTAAGAAAAGAAGAGGCACTCGCAATGTGAGTAATTTGCGCCGTTTCACAGTTTTGCCCTGTTATTGTTGAATGCCAGAAAGGATGAATGAATTGGTGTTAAAATATAATGAAGCTAAAATAAAGAACCAGCTATCCGCTCTTATTAGGCATAACTAGAATTGTCTTGTTACGCATTTCATGCACTTTAAGGATGGTAGTGTGGTTACAATTATTACTGTAAGCTACCGCATGTGCCGAAGAACAGTGTCCAAGATCGCTTATGACTTGTGTGCAGCGATATGGAAGTGTCTGGAACACATTTACCTACCTGTGGTATGCGACAACACAACGCTTCCAATTTTTAGAGGAAACAGTTTTCAGTTGTGTAGGAGTTTTTGACAAGAAACATGTTACAGCACGAAAATCTGTTAACTCATTCATCATATTTCAATCATAAACACAATTTCTCTGTTGTCTTATAGCTTGTTCAAGGGTACGGAGGACTGGCTGAATTTTTGCCAACATACACGCTGGGGAGGCCAGTCTACGTAATAGTTGTAAATGTGAAATTTTTTGTCTTTTGTTACTGCAAACCGCCACATTGAGGCTTTCCATGAGATAATGACCTCTCTGGCCGCCTGCTGCTTGTTTAATAAGACACTCTGTTTCAAGATTCTGTCGCAACAACCATTGATAAGTGAGTTTGTGTAATTTATGTTGTGTATTGGCGAAAGAAGCAAAATTAAACCCTTAAGTAAGAGAAATGTAGCCGTTATCTTTAACTGGCTGTGGTTCAAGAAATGAGAATTGGTGAAAAATTCAGATGAAAATAAATTGCCAGTTTTGTTGCAGTTCTGGCGGGATGTTGTACGCCACTGTATTTTTGATAGTGAACGACTGGAATGGAAACTTGCCAAAAGATTTTCTCCCCAATCTTCATCTGAGAAATATGAACATAATTTGCAGCAAATAGCGCACCATATTTTTTCCTGTCGCCATTCAGAGTGAAGTGATGAACTTCTTCGCCAAAATTCTCTTTTAACGTGTTAGGGTAACAATTATTAAGCTATATATAAAAAAAAACGTAAATTAGTTACAAACTATGGCGTGACACACTTTATTCAACATGTAAACGTCACTACAGATATTGGGATTTAGGTTATGACATGTTCGATTTGCTTGCCATCATTGAGGCTGATGTGGCGCAGACGAATAGCGAAATTCTGCATGACCCGCCGAAGCTCGGAATATCGATGCTGTGGATGACCTCCTGAATGGCTGTTTTCAGCTCAGCAATGCTTTTGGGGTTATTGCTGTACACCTTGTTTTTAATATAGCCCCACAAAAAGGAGCCGCATGTGTTCATATCTGGAGAATATGGTGGCCAATCGAGACCCATGCTAGTGCCTTTGGGTACCTCAGAGCTAGAATGCGGTCCCCAAAGTGTTCCTCCAGGACATCAAACACTCTCCTGCTTCGATGGGGTTGAGCTCCGTCTTGCATGAACCACATTTTGTCGAAATCAGGGTCACTTTGGATAATGGGGATGAAATTGTCTTCCAAAACCTTCACGTACTAACTCGTCCATATAAAAGTGGGCTTTGTCCATACAGCGCATACTACTTTCCATCATGCCCCGCGGCCAACCTTGCAATTTGAATGTCCTAACGCAAGCCGTTCAGAAGTTATGACGATTTTATTTCACATAGTTCAATCAATTTCACCCTGCGTAACCTAATTGAACCTTAATGAGTAGTATCAGGTAATTCATAAGGTTATGACTATCATGTTTTCTTAACCGTGTTATCCAAAGATAAACCAACAGCAAATCTGTTTTTTTTTTTCAGTAGAACAATGCTGTATTTTTGCTGCAGAGTAGGCTTGAAGTGCAGAAATGAAATCCTTTGGTAAGTTTCAGTCCCTGCCGTTCATTGTTACAGCTACATTGTGTTGCAGAATTCCCCTGGAATTTCATGAGAATTGTCGATTTATTTTCATCTGATCTGCTAAACTTTTCTTCTTCAGATGTGTCTTCAGTAACTTATCTAGATGCTTCTTTTGTCAGACTAAAACAAAAATATAAGAAATTGATGATTATAGGCATAAATGGAAAGCTAGTTTATTATCAAGCTACACAGTGAGGGTAAAATATTTTTTACCAAATTGTTTCCTTAAAACTGCAATAACAAGACTGTACCGAAGTTCATATTCACGCACCTGTCATTCGTACAATAATCCGATCGTGGGAAACGTCCTGGTAGGTTAAAACTACAGGGTGATCAAAAAGTCAGAATAAATTTGAAAACTTAATAAACCACGGAATAATGTAGATAGAGAGGTAAAAATTGACACACATGCTTTGAATGACATGGGGTTTTGTTAGAACCACCCCATATTGCTAGACGCGTGCAAGAAATCTTTCACGCGTCGTTTGGTGATGATCGTGTGCTCAGCCGCCACTTTCGTCATGCTTGGCCTCGCAGGTCCCCAGACCTCGGTCCGTGCGATTATTGGCTTTGGGGTTACCTGAAGACGCAAGTGTATCGTGATCGACCGACATCTCTAGGGATGCTGAAAGACAACATCCGACGCCAATGCCTCACCATAACTCCGGACATGTTTTACAGTGCTGTTCACAACATTATTCCTCGACTACAGCTATTGTTGAGGAATGATGGTGGACATATTGAGCATTTCCTGTAAAGAACATCATCTTTGCTTTGTCTTTCATTGTTATGATAATTATTGCTATTCTGATCAGATGAAGCGCCGTCTGTCGTACATTTTTTGAACTTCCGTATTTTTTTTGTTCTAATAAAACCCCATGTCATTCCAAGCATGTGGGTCAGTTTGTACCTCTCTACATTATTCCGTGATTTATTCAGTTTTCAAATTTATACTGACTTTTTGATCACCCGGTATGTTCCAGACCGAGACTCGAACTCGTGACCTCGGCCTTTCGTGGTCAAGTGCTCTACCAGCTGAGCCACCCGCTTGGTCCTGAGTTCGAGTCTCGATCCAGCACACAGTTTTGATTTGCCTGGAAGTTTCGTATCAGCGAACACTCTACTGCAGAGAAAATATTTCAATCTGGACATATGGTTGATTCTGCTGCGAAAGCAGTAGATTCAAGACATTTGTTTTGGTGATCATCTCAGTGTTCAATTTCCTTTGTGTTTAGGCAAAAGAATCAAATTTTAACGTGGAATCTAGATAAATTTATTTTTGTCTGAATTTTTAAGCATTTCTCGTTTGAAGAAGCATCGTCAGTTACGGATAACAGCTACATTTCTCTTACTTACCGGTTTAATTTTGCTTCTTTTGCCAAAACACAGTATAAACCGCACAAACTCACTTTGCAGTAGCTATTGCTACAGGATCTTGAGACAGAGTGTCTTATTAAACAAGCAATAGGCGACCAGAGCGGTCAATATCTTTCGGAAAACTTATTTGTATCGGTTTGCAGCAATATAAGAGAAGATATTTCAAATTTATTTTCATACTAGCGAATTCTCTTTTCACTAGCTATCAATGACTTTTTAAAAATTACGGTACTGGAGTGAAAAAAGTTAAATAAAAACTATAGCTTCGGCTATATCGACGTAGATGAGAATGTTCTGTTTATTAACCACAAGGCAAAATATTCTCCTCTTGTGTGCTATCATTTCCCAAAGCCTCGTTTCGATATCTCGATCGGTTTAGGACAAATAACGTATGTTATACTTCATTCTTGGGCACGTGCGATCGCAAGTGAACATGCTACATAAAGTCAATTTTCTCGAGGTTATAGATAGAGACCTCCTTCCAGGTCTAAAATTCGGTATGTTAGCTAAATTTCACACGCAGCAATATGTGATAGACTATGCACCGAGCCGTGCGGGATTAGCCGAGCGGTCTCAGGCGCTGCAGTCATGGACTGTGCGGCTGGTCCCGGCGGAGGTTCGAGTCCTCCCTCGGGCATGGGTGTGTGTGTTTGTCCTTAGGATAATATAGGTTAAGTAGTGTGTAAGCTTAGGGACTGATGACCTTAGCAGTTAAGTCCCATAAGATTTCACACACATTTCATTTCAACTATGCACCGGAAACAAAATCATAGTGACCCATACTTTTTCATTACAAACGTTTCAAATTTGGCGCAGTTTCTTACTTAAAAGCGAATATCACAATAAGTATGACCATTAGCGAATGATGGCCACTTTACCTTGAAGCTGACGTATAATGCAATACGCAACGTAAAAATCATTTTTTCAACGAATAGTTTCTGTAAAAGTGCATGAGAAAGACTGTAGAACTAATGGAGGGCGCGTGACAGTCTACCCGTATTGGCTGCATCGTGACTAGCAGCTGAACAGCGACCTTTGTGTGCCGGTATAGCTGCGCTGGACAATGCAGACTTTGCGGCTTCCTTTCTGTGCGGCACAATTGTGTTACGTTGTTGAGCTAGAAACTCTACGAGGTGCTCATCAAAGAAAATGACTTGTCAAGGTTTATTAATTGAAAAATATACCGTATTTCGTGCGTGTTTCGTTTAGTAAGACTCCCTTTTGGGATTCCAAACAAGTTGTACGGAAATATTTTCTAAGTGGAGACTGTTTCCGGTGAATCGTTTAGTCCAGTGATGAGATCAGATGTCCGTCGGCGTATAATCAGATCTCTATAGTGATGTTAGTGATGACTATTTAAATTTGACACTTGGGTAAATGTGATTGTGGCGGTATTTTCAGTGCTGCTTCGTAAGTCAAGGACTGCAGGAAGCTGATTCGAGTGCGTCGACTAATGGTCCTATCACCGAACGTAGTGTAGGTCTACTTGCGTCGCCCTTTAAAATAGGGTGCATGCAGCAGCGCATGGACCACACTGACGACGGCAGCGGAAGCTCTTTCGCGACATCTCGAGGAGAAGAAATAAACATTACAAAATTTTCTCCAGTTGATAGATAATTATTCCTTTAATTATAGTTAATGTGTTTCGGCTTTTCAGACCCATATATAGTTCCTCTTAAGACAGTGTGAAACTGCCCTACTTCTAATAGGACCGCGAGCGAAAGCGTTCCCCTATTTAGGGATGTCAGTGACCCGGTACCTAAAACTCCGTGGGAAGAGAATGAATTGCACGAAAACAAGTGATTGTTTTAGTTTCCATCCGCTCGCTAGGACTACTTTGTGTGTCAGGATTTCCCATGACGTCCTTATGTAATGGGTGGAAGATATGACGGCGCAAACTGAATGCCCCTTTCTAAGACCAAAGGCCAGTATATGAAAACTGTTCGTTGATATTTTGCCTTCTTAATAGTATTGTAGGTATTGTCTTTGCAGAAATATTCACCCATTCAATGGGGGTCATGCCATTTATATGACAGATAGTATTTTTTCTCGTAGTCCAATCTGAAAATATCTTGTATAAAGCAAAACGCGTCAAAGTATAAAATCCAGTTTTGCAAACGAGAGTGTTTATTCTTTCATACTGTCGTAGCATGCCAGTGGAATTGTGGCTGGTCATGGACGGAAAGAGTGCTATCCACCGTTACCCATGATTTATCTTCCATACATCGAATGAAGTTTGCTCCAAAGAGTTTCCAAGAGCTCGCTGAATATTTAGTAACATAAAAGTCCTCTGGACTACCTTAAACATGAAGGAGATTAGGGTTTAGCAACCAATCAACATCGAGGTCATTAGAGATGGAACACAAGCTTGGATTGAAAGACATCGGCTGTGTCCTTTTAAAGGCACTATCTCAGTATTTGCCTGGAGAGATTTAAGGAAATCACAGATAACCTAATTCGCGCTGGCCGGACACTGGTTTGAACCGTCGTACTCTCGACTGTGAGTCCGGTGTGCTGACCACTGCACCATCTCGCTCGCTGGGACTACCTTGTGTGTCAGAATTTCCCATGACGTCATTACGTAATGGGTGGAAGATATGGCGGCGCCAACTGAAATGTCCTTTTCTAAGACAAAAGGCCAGTATATGAAATGGTGGTCACATGTGACGCTATATATCAAACAAGCTTCTGGAACTTCCGGAGCTCCATCAGTTCAAGGAATAGATCGTAGACAACAGAAGGTGAGTTACGACTTCTTGCAGGATGTGGGACAGAGGTTTTCCTTTCCCGCAGTTTCCCATATCTTAAGGCAAAAACGGGGAAAGTTCAGTATGAAATGTGGAGAGTTGGGAAGCAACTGGAGTTACGTTTCTCCTGTTGCAGGGAAGAACGGGGCTTGGGAAATACTTTATTGTGCTATAGCATTAACGTGAGAAAAATTTCCATTGGCAGACATGCGTTACGCTGGAAAATTATGAACTATGTGAAGCTGGTGTCCGTTGAAGAAATTAACTTTGTAAAGTTGTTGAAGTGTCAAATAAGCAATATTGAGTGACTAACCCTCATAATGTTTAACATGTATCCTGCGACATTTCATGTTTTTTAAATTCGAGGACGTTGCAAAAAGAAGTTGAAGATTAAGTAGAGGCTGTTAAAGGTGTATGTTTCCCTCTTCAGTGGAGTGGTCTGGGTTTTCTATTGAATGCTGTTAGATGCCCTCAGATCAATGGCGAAAAAGTTGTTACTGGTTAGCCTTGTTCCGTGAAGTCATGTCGGAGCTGATGACCCTTATGAAAGCAAATTTCTCTAGTTGAGAGGTATAGGTAATTAATCTGTATCGCCAACAGATGTATCCTTCACCGAAAGTAGGGACAAAACGTGACGCAAAGAAATGGCGTTAGCTGCACCTAGCTTTCAGCATGTGGACGAGTGGAGTGGAGAGGCTTTTCTCGCGACTACACGAGAAGACAAGAACATTACGAACCCTCATAATATGTTTCTTAATAGTCGAGGCAAATCACTGTCAAATGGCCCTTTTTGTTTTGGTGTATAGAATCCACCTCGTCACTTGTACTTCCCTATCTTGCTTCACTCGAAGTACACAAGACATCTGCTACTCCATGCAAGATGGTCCCCATAGCTGTTCACCCACACAGAAAGGAGTAAGACAGGTAATGAAACTAGCTGTTATAACTACCAAACCCACTCACTCCTTTCATTTTTCTTTACTTCAATTAAACCAGCGCTCATCCACTCTTCTAGCATTTCTATAGTGTTCAAATGGTTCAAATGGCTCTGAGCACTATGGGACTTAACTTCTGAGGTCATCAGTCCCGTAGAACTTAGAACAACTTAAACCTATCTAACCTAAGGACATCACACACATCCATGCCGGAGGCACGATTCGAACCTGCGACCGTAGCGGTCGCGCGGTTCCAGACTGTAATGCCTAGAACCGCTCGGCCACTCCGGCCAGCTATAGTGTTCATTTCCATATTATTTTTGCATGGCAACGCCATTGCTAAAAATCAGTATATTATTCAGGTATGTTATAATCCGATACTTCACAGAAAATTAGTCGTTAGAATATTGTTTGTTTAATTTAATGGCCCGTTGAAAAACAGTTGGAGTTGATGCTCGCCCTATACATTCGTAAGGTTCGAAGACGACTTGGAAATACTAAAGAATGTAAAAAATGTATTGACAGGAGGGTATACGCCGCACATCACCATAAAGTGTTTCATTCTGACGTTTTGTAGAACTATGATCATGGCTTTCAACTTACGAAGCATTTTGTCCCCAGCTGACACTTCGTGTGTAATTGGAGCTTTCTTCACTGTTAGCGAACCTCAGTATTTTTCCGTACATAAAATATGTATCTGGCATGTCATACTCGCTACCTGGAATGGTTCAAATGGCTCTGAGCACTATGGGACTCAACAATTGTCATCAGTCCCCTAGAACTTACAACTACTTAAACCTAACTAACCTAAGGACATCACACACATCCATGCCCGAGGTAGGATTCGAACCTACGATCGTAGCAGTCACGCGGTTCCGCACTGAAGTGCCTAGAACCGCACGGCCACCTCGGCCGGCCGTTACATGGAATGAAATTCCTTTTTGTGGCGTATGTAATCAGTAGGAGACGTCTGTCTGCTTCTACCCCGTCTGACATTACAAACGTCATTCCTGTACAGTCACTATGTGACTGTAGCATATTTGATAATCTTATACAGAGGTTTTATAGTCTTAGATAAAAACGTTTTATTTTTTACAATCCCGTAAGCTCTGATCTCTTAGCTCGTTTTAATTCATCCCATTTGATTCCACTTTCAAGTGTGAGGTTTGCCTATTGTCGCCTGAAATTCGCGACAACTAGCGTCATTTCGAGCATTCTTCTGTGGCTTACACACAGTTGTAATTATTCTACGTATCTCGCTCTTGCAAAACGCAATGCCAGCACATACACTTCGATTGATTCTGTCTAACGGTTATTGGTCACATTAGTTTTGTAAGATTTTCATGTATTTTCTCCCACTGTAAATAATTCACCTTTACTGTACAGGGACAAAGATGAATGAGCGCGCTGCACGAGTTGTGAATAAGATCCCTGACTCTGTCCTTAATGTAATCTGTGGTGCGCTTAGTCGCCAGTCATTTGTGCAGTGCTGGGACTGTTTGAAACATAGTAGCGAGCACTTGAATTTACGGAGAAAGAGATTTGACATTTGTGAATTCGGCAGAAATTATCTGAAATACTTTAATATGCAGATGAAAACTTGTTGGCAATATATATTATTGATTCTATGGATGGAGAAGATTTTTGAAAGAATATTTCGAGGCAGCAAATGCATGCGAAAGAATGAAATATGTCGTATGATGACACGGTTGGAGACCGTGGCTGTTATTTGAAGACAGGTGTTGATGGTCTTGAGACTGAAACCAAATTTGTGGCTGGTTGCTGTCTTAACACCATCAAATGAAATATTTGTGTGTTAGAAATATTAACTGTAGGAAATCTTTGTACCTTGGATTACTAGTAATATTCATGATTAATGTTAATTTGATCTCTTTGATCTCTTTGTTTCCATTAAGTCAGAAGAATCGCAAATAGCTTAAATGCTTGTAATTTTTTAGTAATGAGGGAATTTTGTTTTTGTTAAAGATTTTTCTATTATTGTACAATCTTTTTGACTATAATGAGAGTTTAATTTTTCAAGAACGATTTTCTTTAAAGGAAAACTCTCCTCCATTATTCTTATGAAAGTTTTGAATATTTTGTCGTGTCTGCATTGCACCCTACGCCACACGAAGCCACAGGTTGTTTCTGACAAGCGAATGTCAAATTTTGTAGTGCATAGTTTATTTTTTCATTAGCTATTTCATCTCCTGAAACGAGACACATATCAACATGCGGAGTATGAGGTAATTTATTTTTATTTCAAGACAGCTTTCACTTTGCATTCATATGAAGAAACAGTTCATAGTTAGAATTATCAGGTGTTGTGCTAAGCAACCAGATTAATTTACGAGTGAGCAACATAGGTAATCTCAAACATTTATTTTTCTTCTGAATAGAGTAGTATTTGTTTCTCATTTTTTTGGACATTTCTAGTCATAAATTGCACTCCATGTCACGAAACTTTCATAATGTACTTCAGCATTGAATCAGTTAAATAGTTTTCACTGATTACACAATTAGTTGCTTTTGGGGTTTAATTAGATTAGTTTTCATTATTTCAAATTCTGTATTTCACTAAGTTTAAATCTTTGATTCACTGCAGTGTTCACATGCGCAACACTGGGCCAACCAACGGACAGTATTGGTGAGCAGTTGAATACAGTCTCTAAAGCACGCTTTACACAAGGAGAAAGTTCTTGAAAAAAAAAACATTCAGTATTTTCATTTACAGATATTTTTTTTTAAAAAAAACCGTACGGACTGTTGTGTTGTTATACGACTGTTGCCGGAAGATACCGCAGCTCTATGGGGTGACATATCAGTCACATTGGTCTTCTCCAGGAAATTCAGATCAAGGCATTATGAAGTACATGAGTTACACACAGCGCAGTCGCTTCAAAAACGTTGCGGAGAGTTTGCTCAACAATTGACATCAGCCTTTCATTGGCCATCTTCTCCACTGTTGGAACCAGATAGGTGCAAATTTTACAGCAGTAACATAACAGAGATAGTCGCTGTAATACACCCGACTCAGTTATTTTACAAGTAATTCTGTTAAATGACGCAACAAACCCACCTCATGACTGTCTCTGTCAACGGAGCGCCAGTCAAAGATTAAAAAGTAGTCTACCAACAGTCGATTGAAAGCCAGGCAC
Source organism: Schistocerca americana (assembly GCF_021461395.2). NCBI lineage: Eukaryota > Metazoa > Arthropoda > Insecta > Orthoptera > Acrididae > Schistocerca > Schistocerca americana. The sequence continues at coordinate 561,674,954 of NC_060130.1, forward strand.
CACAAGCCAATACTTCGAGTACTTCAAGCATGTTGGCTGATGGGAAGCCTAGAAATGATGGGCAGCATCCTATCTCGCTGTTATGTAGTTGCAGTTTGAGATCTACCTATGCTTCGGAGTTTAATGTATAAAATAGGAAGGCCCATCACCAGACTCTAAAATTCACAACTACTATAGATGAACGTATCTTGTGGTTGTTGGTTCTCCAATGGATCCTTGTTGTATTTGAGGTGATATTAACTTCATAAAAAAAAAAAAAAAAACACTTTGAGCAATGCGTGATTCCAGTACAAGAAGACCTACTTTCTCAGTGTTACCAACACATTAAATACGGGGGGTTTGTATGTAAATGGGTGCACTTACAATCAACATTTCTTAATGCTTAATCGCAATCAGCATACAATTCAACATACTGTTCGAAAAATAGTACTCCAACATAATAAATGCTAGTCAAAGAGTAAAATAGCGAATCTTTGTTTACAAAACAACATAATGTACCGACAATCGAACTATAGAAAAAAGGAAAAAACGGTAGTATCATAGTGGTGAGAAATTACGTAACAAAACAATATTAAATGCTTATTAATTGCAGGTGACATACTAGAAAGCAATAAATGTAGTGCTGCAAATGTCAGACAGACTTGAGAACACCAGTATGTAATAATAAGCTATATGTTTATTTTTCGTGGTGGTATTTCTGTCAATACGTATAGCAGCTAATGTAAATACTACTATCTCAAAAAACATGCAAATATCATAATCCATAAATCCTTCACATCCTGAAGATAGAGAAACTTCTCCGAAACATGAATGGATACCAAAACAAGAAAAACTGTGTTTGCTGAAAACAGAACCACATTTCCCCATTATATATTAGGAAGCAAACGCGGACAAGAAAAGAGCTTCGACCACAAAATGATTAGAGCACAGATGTTTGAGTGAAAGAAAAGGATCTTGTATATCGACTGTGATACTTCCATTACTTCAAAATGCTTTTAAAAAAAAACTGTCGAAAAGAACGTTACGCAATACTAGGGCGACCAGACGTCCGGATTAATCCGGACATGTCCTCCCTTTTAGCTCTTTGTCCGGGGTCCTGGCGGATTTTTACAGTGTCCGGCTTTTTCGCAAAGTTGAGCGTAATACAGTTAAATTTACAATTCGTCCCGTCCTATTCCTCTTTTCTTAAATACACTACTGGCCATTAAACTTGCTACACCACGAAGAAATGCATATGATAAACGGGTATTCATTGGACAGATATATTATACTAGAACTGACATGTGATTACACTTTCGCGCAATTTGGGTACATAGATTCTGAAAAATCAGTACCCAGAACAACCACCTCTGGCCGTAATAACGGCCTTGATACGCCTGGGCATTGAGTCAAACAGAGCTTGGATGGCGTGTACAGGTACAGCTGCCCATGCAGCTTCAACACGAAACCACAGTTCAGCAACAGTATTTACTGGCGTATTGTGACGAGCCAGTTGCTCGACACCATTGGCCACACGTTTTCATTGGTGAGAGATCTGGAGAATGTGCTGGCCAGGGCAGCAGTCGAACATCTTCTGTATCCAGAAAGGCCCGTACAGGACCTGCAACATGCAGTCGTGCGTTATCCTGCTGAAATGTAGGGTTTCGTAGGGATCGAATCAAGGGTAGAGCCACGGGTCGTAACACATCTGAAATGTAACGTCTACTGTTCAAAGTGACGTCAATGCGAACAAGAGGTGATCGAGACGTGTAACCAATGGCACCCCATACCATCAGACCGGTTGATACGCCAGTATGGCGATGACGAATACACGTTTCCAGTGTGCGTTCACCGCGACGTCCCTAAACACGGATGCGACCATCATGATGCTATACCTGGATTCATCCGAGAAAATGACGTTTTGCCATTCGTGCACCCAGGTTCGTCGTTGAGTACACCATCGCAGGCGCTCCTGTCTGTGATGCAGCGTCAAGGGTAACCGCAGCCATGGTCTCCGAGCTGATAGGCCATGCTGCTGCAAACGTCGTCGAACTGTTCGTGCAGATGGTTGTTGTCTTGCAAACGTCCCCATCTGTTGACTGAGGGATCGGGACGTGGCTGACCACCCGCTACAGCAATGCGGATAAGATGCCTGTCATCTCGACTGCTAGTGATATGAGGCCGTACATCTACATCTACATTTATACTCCGCAAGCCACCCAACGGTGTGTGGCGGAGGGCACTTTACGTGCCACTGTCATTACCCTCCTTTCCTGTTCCAGTCGCGTATGGTTCGCGGGAAGAACGACTGTCTGAAAGCCTCCGTGCGCGCTCTAATCTCTCTAATTTTACATTCGTGATCTCCTCGGGAGGAATAAGTAGGGGGAAGCAATATATTCGATACCTCATTCAGAAACGCACCCTCTCGAAACCTGGCGAGCAAGCTACACCCCGATGCAGAGCGCCTCTCTTACAGAGTCTGCCACTTGAGTTTGTTAAACATCTCCGTAACGCTATCACAGTTACCAAATAACCCTGTGACGAAACGCGCCGCTCTTCTTTGGATCTTCTCTATCTCCTCCGTCAACCCGATCTGGTACGGATCCCACACTGATGAACAATACTCAAGTATAGGTCGAACGACTGTGTTGTAAGCCACCTCCTTTGTTGATGGACTACATTCTCTAAGGACTCTCCCAATGAATCTCAACCTGGTACCCGCCTTACCAACAATTAATTTTATATGATCATTCCACTTCAAATCGTTCCGCACGCATACTCCCAGATATTTTACAGAAGTAACTGCTACCAGTGTTTGTTCCGCTATCATATAATCATACAATAAAGGATCCTTCTTTCTATGTATTCGCAATACATTACATTTGTCATTGTTAGGGGTCAGTTGCCACTCCCTGCACCAAGTGCCTATCCGCTGCAGATCTTCCTGCATTTCGCTACAATTTTCTAATGCCGCAACTTCTCTGTATACTACAGCATCATCCGCGAAAAGCCGCATGGGACTTCCGACACCATCTACTAGGTCATTTATATATATTGTGAAATGCAATGGTCCCAAACACTCCCCTGTGGCACGCCAGAGGTTACTTTAACGTCTGTAGACGTCTCTCCATTGATAACAACATGCTGTGTTCTGTTTGCTAAAAACTCTTCAATCCAGCCACACAGCTGGTCTGATATTCCGTAGGCTCTTACTTTGTTAATCAGGCGACAGTGCGAAACTGTATCGAACGCCTTCCGGAAGTCAAGAAAAATAGCATCTACCTGGGAGCCTGTATCTAATATTTTCTGGGTCTCATGAACAAATAAAGCGAGTTGGGTCTCACACGATCGCTGTTTCCGGAATCCATGTTGATTCCTACAGAGTAGATTCTGGGTTTCCAAAAACGACATGATGCTCGAGCAAAAAACATGTTCTAAAATTCTACAACAGATCGACGTCAAAGATATAGGTCTATAGCTTTGCGTATCTGCTCGACGACCGTTCTTGAAGACTGGGACTACCTGTGCTCTTTTCCAATCATTTGGGACCTTCCGTTCCTCTAGAGACTTGCGGTACACGGCTGTTAGAAGGGGGGCAAGTTCTTTCGCGTACTCTGTGTAGAATCGAATTGGTATCCCGTCAGGTCCAGTGGACCTTCCTCTGTTGAGTGATTCCAGTTGCTTTTCTATTCCATGGACACTTATTTCGATGTCAGCCATTTTTTCGTTTGTGCGAGGATTTAGAGAGGGAACTGCAGTGCGGTCTTCCTCTGTGAAACAGCTTTGGAAAAAGGTGTTTGGTATTTCAGCTTTACGCGTGTCATCCTCTGTTTCAATGCCATCATCATCCCGGAGTGTCTGGATATGCTGTTTCGAGCCACTTACTGATTTAACGTAAGACCAGAACTTCCTAGGATTTTCTGTCAAGTCGGTACATAGAATTTTACTTTCGAATTCACTGAACGCTTCACGCATAGCCCTCCTTACGCTAACTTTGACATCGTTTAGCTTCTGTTTGTCTGATCCAGCACGGCGTTCCGTATTACCCTTCTGAACACACCGATTTCATATTCTGCTAACAGTCATTGGATCTCGACCAACGCGAGCAGCAATGTCGCGATATGATAAATCGCAATCGCGATAGGTTGCAATCCGACCCTTATCGAAGTCGGAAACGTGATGGTACACATTTCTCCTCCTTACACGAGGCATCACAACAACGTTTCACCAGGCGACGCCAGTCAACTGCTGCTGTGTATGAGAAATCGGTTGGAAACTTTCCTCATGTCAGCACGTTGTAGGTGTCGCCACCGGAGCCAACCTTGTGTGAATGCTCTGAAAAGCTAATCATGTGCATATCACAGCATCTTCTTTCTGTCGGTTAAATTTCGCGTCTGTAGCACGTCATCTTCGTGGTGTAGCAATTTTAATGGCCAGTAGTGTACTTGAAGTATTGGCCCAGCCTTCGTGATAAACACGCACATAAGCGACCTATAAGCGAATGGAAATATCGATTACTTAAAATTTTCGTTTCGTAACTTCGCTTTGTATTGGCTTAGCTTCCTGTAGTGCACGTGTGATTTGTGAGTGTAATTTTTAACCGAGTGAGTTACGTTAAATATTTGCCTATACCTGAACGAAAGTGTACATTTTCTGATGTCCTTTCCCGCAAATATACGGCTTTCATGAAAGGGAGAAATGAATTTGAAGCGGAATGTTAGACATGTGGAGCTGGAACGTACGTCTCGTGGCCAATAAAGGTAAGAAATAACTCGACAGATTAACTGTCATGGTTTTATTTCATTGTTTCATAGTCATTCAATTTATTTGTATTCGGAAAGTTAAAGTGCAGTTTACCTGTCGTCAGCTGCTGCTTGAATTGTAGATGTTGGTAGTGGTGCGTTGAATGAAGGAAGGTGAATGGTCTGACGTTTTTCGCTCTGTAAACAATTCCGTGTTGTTGACATAACAAAACAATTGACGCCACACAGTAACCACAATCAATGTTTTTATTTTTTTATATTGCTCAGTTAACCACCACCTGACTATCAGTAACAATTGACAACTAGTTTTAATTCCCGGCAGAAACACGCAACCTTATTGGCTGCCTGAACGCCATAAAACGAAATGCATGTTGCTTTGTCACTGAAATGTTAAATTTCTTGCACAGGTGGCAATCAATGTGAAAATCAAATTGCCACTCAGAAGCATAAAAAAACCTAAAGGCTTCCAGTTCAATGTCTAGGATAGAGACATTATTTCAGCAACAATAATCTACTTTTGCAATAAGCCACAGAGTTCTTGCTGGAGAAGGAGCATTAGCATTCCATAATGTTAGGCATCATTTTGGCTACAGATCAATGGATTGTACGCCAAAATTAAATGAAGCAATTTATTTTGACTCGGATGTTGCTGAAATGATTTTCTCACCCAGAACAAAAACTCATAGTATTGCAAATAATGTGATTGCTCCACATGCCTTGACTGTAACAATGGAAGATTTGAGCGTTATATCTTGTTTTGGTGTCTCTAGTGATGGAATGAACCATGGAAATATAAAAGTGTTTCCGATTGTTGTACAATACTTTGACTGCAAACAGGGTGGTTCAAAAACAAAAGTAATCGAGCTAAAATCTACTCCAAGTGAAACATCTGAGACAGTTGCAGAGTATATTGCAGAAACTTTACAGCATTTGGGTATTGTTAATAAGTGTGTGTCATTTACTGGTGATAATGCAAACACAAACTTTGGTGGTATTAACCGCAAGGAAGGCAATAATATATACAGCAGATTAAAGACATCTCTGATAAACGAGCATTTAATTGGAGTGGGATGTCCAGCTCACATTTTACACAATAAAATTCAGCATAGAGCTCGTTGTCTTTCTATTGATTTAGAGTGTATTATAGTAAAAATACATAATTATTTTTCTATTTACCCAGTTAGAACAGAACAGTTGCGATCTTTCTGTGAATTTGTTGAAGTTAATTTCAAACAAGTCCTGTCTCTTGTAAAGACTAGGTAGGTGTCACTTTTTCCAGCCATTGAAAGGGTACTGGAAATGTATGCTGCTGTAGCTTAACTTTCTCTCTGAAATCAAACCACAAAAGGTTTTGTTTCAATTTTTTGAGAACAGATTGAGTGAAGCTTACTTATGGTATTTGCATTCATTGATATCTTTGTTCAGTACAAGTATTCTGGAACTAGAAAAGGAGGACAACTCTGTGGTTGATGTCATTGAAATTTTAGTCAGTATGTAAGGTGCTTGAAGACTGATTAAGTGAAAAATTCATTTGCCGTAAGGTCAAGCAGATCCTGAAAATTGCAACAGAGGAAGGCTTCGAGAAAGAAGTCAAACTTTTTATGGAGGGAACTACTTTACTTTATCAATCATGCCATGAATATTTGAAACGGTGGCTCTGTATGTTTGAGGACTTCTCATGTTTTAGATGGATGTCACTTAAAAATGATTTTTACAAAAGTGATGATGAGAAAAGCCTTGTGTATTTGCAAGAGAAATGTAAAGCCTTTGAAATTGAAGATGCAAAATGTTTTGATCAGTTCTGCAATTTCAAGTAATTTCCAAAAAGGAATAATGATGATCTAGAATTTAGGACTTTATCTTGTAGTAAAAAATGGGCAAAGTTTTTTTCTGACAGTAAGTCCGTTGACTGTCACTCAGAGTTGCTGAAACTTGCTGAATACTTTTTCAGTATTTCAGGGTATAATGCTAATGCCGAAAGAATATTTTCTCTAATTACCACACAGTTGACTGATGAGAGAAATAGATTAAACCTTGAATCAGTGAAAGGTCTGTTGATGGTTCAATATAATTTAAAGAATTTTCATGTGTGTCATTTTACAATTATCTGTGAAGTAAGCCTAAACTTCTGCAAAAAATTGGTTCCTCCGAGAAGTATCAATAATTGTTAAGGAATGTATGTATGTTATGTCTATAAATAATAAACTCATTTATTAAAATTGAACGTATGTTTGATGGGGAATACTGCAGATGAGGATACCACCAGTCAGCTTTGGACAAGTCACATGAAAGTAGCCAATCAGGAGTGGCGTTTAGGCAGCCGTCTTTGTTCAAAATGGTTCAAATGGCTCTGAGCACTATGGGACTTAACTTCTGAGGTCATCAGTCCCCTAGAACTTAGAACTACTTAAACCTAACTAACCTAAGGGCATCACACACATCCATGCCCGAGGCAGGATTCGAACCTGCGACCGTAGCGGTCACGCGCTTCCAGACTGTAGCATCTAGAACCGCTCGGTCACCGCGGCCGGCGTCGTCTTTCTTAAATCTTAAAACTACGTGTAAATATAAAAACAACTGATGCCACACTGTCACCACAATAAATGTTTTTAATTTAAAATAAAAAAATATTGCTCTGAGAATCACCACCTGACTACTTTTACCGGTAATTCCCGGCAGTCACGTGACTTGTCCAGAGCTGACGGGTTGTATCCTCATCTGTAGTTGACCCGTTTGATGTATCCTCTTTTTTCTTCCTTTGTCCTCCTTTTTGAAGCTGTTTGTCCTCCTTTTTTAAACAATTGCATCTGGTCACCCTACGCATTACTACCATATCAGGATTTGCAAGGATAGTTCGTGATAGCTAACCCCACAAAACCTCGTATGTCACTACGGTCTAGAGGTGATTCTGACTGTCGATACATATTATTAAAGCTGGTGCTAATTTATGAAAGAGAAATCGCTTATGAAAACTTGAACCACACGAAGAAAGCTGACGAAGTAAGCACAAGTAAAAAGCTCGATGTGGAAAAGGATGGATAATTTCAATCAATTTTATCTAGTGCCCAAACGCGTCTCCTGTTACATCAGAAAGAACTTTCTGTATTATGTAAAAATTTAAGATTATAACGACCAAATGGACGTCTTTTTGCACTTATCGCGTAGAAACAGATCCAGTGGTCATGATCGATGTCAGATTTACGAAAGGAACAGGGAGTTCAATAAAATTACATCACAAGTTCCTTGTCGAAATGGTTCTTTCAGATCTTTAGCACATTTCTAGGTGCTTGCTTGCATGCATTTCTGTTTCTCGCTGCTGTAATCCACGCACACATTGCATTCCTCAGTTCTGTGTACATTTATCATTTTTTATGTCAATATTAGCAGGCATCTGTGTTGTACGGTCACACATTTGGTGTGATTCATTTTCTAAGTGGTTATACTTGGCCGTGAACTTTTACTTGTCCGGTTCTTCTCCCACTAGCCTTTGTCACGGTTTAATAGATGTTTCCGTGTCCTTGACCACCCGCTACACTCGCTGATGCTTCATCACTGGCCATTTCCTCGACAGACTGGGTTCGCGTGGTTCCTTGCTCTTCCCCAGACTTCCGCAGAAGATTTGGTAATCCGGTCATCCTGGTCTCAGTTAAATTATCTATATATTTCATTCCATTGACGCTCAATCTTCATATGCTTCATCGAGGGAAATCTGAGAAACGCCGTTTGTTTGATTAGGCTCATGCTAGAGCGAAGCACAACTCGCTCCTCACGTCTCCGCTATGTTCCGTTTGTCTTTTCGCACACTAACTTGCAAATATACCTTTTGCCTCAGACTTTCACTCGAGAGAATTCTTTTGTGGCATTTTCCGAGCACAGAAATCCAGAATTTACATTTCCGCATATTGTGGAAATATGTGGATTATTTTTATGGAGCTGGTCTAAGTACTGGAGCGAGTGAATACAGAGAAGGGCGACACTAGTACTCATAGGTTCGTTTAACTACCGGGAGGATGTAACAGAATTGATTGAAAATGCTTACCGACAAACACTCTCAGAAATATCAGTTCCTAAGACGGGCTTCCGTGGTAAAATTATGTTCACGAAAATTCCTCAGACCCCGTAGATATCGCAAAAATAAAGTTAAACTTATAACGGATCATACAGGAAATCGTAGTTCCTATGCTCCATTCGTAAGTGGAATGGAATAAGACCTTAATATAAGGTTTGCAGTTGTCCTTTTGGTCATATTGTTAATTAATTAAGTGATGAATGCGAGTTTCCTCGCGAGGCTGTCCAGCGACAGTTGTGTTATCTTGCTTGATGCAACGGCGCTGTCGCGAGCCAGTAAAACGCCTGGATGCGCTAGCGTTTCGGACCGGAAATTGACATCACGTGACCAATACCGACCCGGCTTTAGAGAACTCCTCGCTACGCGTGTTGTACAATTCTGAAAGTAGCTGCTAATTGTAGCACGCTTGCCTACTCTCGTTTCGCTTGCTTTATTATTTACTGTTTCTGTTTCTGTTGTTTAATATTTGCGGCTGGGAATTCTTTCTTTCTTATATAGTTTACGCTGCCAGAGAGATACATTTATAATTTGAAGTAATTCCCAATATGCCAGTAGCGCAGGTATGCTCTTGTTTTATTAATTTTGCGGGAAAAGCTTCAGTACTGTAACACGTTTCTCAGTATTTAATGCTTGATGATAATTAATCTTACCACGTACGTTAAACAAATGTTGAATACTGCTTAATCTTGAGTCTGCTCTTACAACGGGGTCGCATGTTCTACAAAACCAGCAATCACATGCTTTCTTTCCATCAGGCGATAGTTCTTAAGCACAACTGAAACGTTATTGCCACTATATTTTTCCCTTTATTAGTAGCCAGCCATTTTAGTATACTCGCTAATTTGTTTAGCGCATATAGATAAATGAGGGATTAAAATCAGGAAGAGTTCAAGAGTTTTATAGCTACGAATATACATATCCCACTCGAGCATAGAGTTCCATGCCAGATGTTCATCTGTCGCTGCTGCCAGGCGTGTGCAGCAGCTAGTTAAGTGACGCCGGTTTCCGGTCCGAAACGTCAACGCAGCCAGGCGTTTTATGGCGCGAGATACTCCCCTGCTGCAACAGGAGACAGCAGGCGTGGAGAGAAGCGGGGAAAAAGACCCCCCTCCATGCCGTTCGCGCGCAAGCAGGTAGTCGCAGACTGGCGAGTAACACCCACAACGACCTTTCCTGCCTTCCCAGAAACTGTCGTAAATTGGATCCCTCTTCTCACGTTGCAAAGATTTATGGAGAGGTTTCCGGCACAGTGTAGATGGATCTAAGAAAAATACTGAATTACAGAGTGGTGTTTTCATACGCACCTGCAACTGCGCATATTACGCAAACGACTCTACCGTGCATGACGTAAGTTTCTCTGGACAACTCTAATCCTCCACATGATCCATCACATACAGTAGTGTGATACAAGCAGGAGAAAAACTTCAAAAAGCCAAGATTGTTAATAAAGTATTTCGATAACCAGTTTCTGTAAGACTACGTTACCGCCTTCGGATCTGTAGGAAATCAACATCTATTTATTACTAGGTTTTCTTCCGTAGCGACAGCAGTGCATTTATATTAGATTATCATAGACATTTGCTTCCGATTGGTATTTACATTCTCTTAAACGGTATACCCAGACATCGAGCAGCAAATTTTGTATGTAACGAAATTAATTGTCTAGTATAGGTTCTTTTACTTAAGTGGTCTTATCCGCAGACTATCAAATTAAACTGTAACAGTGATGAAAATTAAAATGGTTAACACCCCGATTCGATGTTTAGCCATAGCATTCATTCACCTAGACGTCGAGCGACACAGTACGATGTGAAGGAAATGACTAGTAGTGGTACAGGGTACCTTCCGACACGCACCATACGCGGGGTTGCAGAGTATGTATGTAGATATAGATGTACCTAGATATCGAGCAAAAAAAATGTTTAGGTAACAAAATTAAATTGCACAGTACAGTTTCTCTTCTGATGTGGCATTATTTACACTCTATTAACTTATACTATATCTATGATGCAAATTAAAACTGTTAACACCCCCATTCAACGTCTAGCCTTAATGTAAATTCACCTAGACAACGAGTGACACATTACAATGTATCTAGACATCAATACTCTATTGACAGTCGTGAAATATATATAAGATACCATACTAAGTATGCACTGCAATTTCCAGGTATGGAATTTCAACATCTGGTAGCTTTAGTTTATGAGTTTGTATTCTAAACACAAATTTTGCAGTTTGGAGCCTGTTTATCGATGTATAATATAGAGTACGAAGCATGTCTGGCTTGATTACTCACAGGATAACATCATAAATTGGTTGTATACAACCAGTTATACATGTTAATTAAATGGAGTCTCTTTAAGATTTGCCAAAAACTTTTTATAAAAATTTGTTGTTTTAAGATTACTATGGTTTCTGATTTGGATTATGCTTTGTATGTTAATAATGGTTCTTTGGAAGCTCTTTTTTCACTTAGCATATTAACAATTACTTGGTGCTGTACATTCATTCCTCTGCATAGGCAAAACTATTTCAAACTGTACTACCACCGTGCCACCTGGTGGGCTTATGGAATAGTTGTTGTGTTTACTCTGTATCTCACTCTGTAGTCAGATGATATGTGACCATGAGCACTTGCGTTCAGTGCGCTATCCTTATGTTTGTACATATTTTTTATTTTAAATTTGACATGCCGATATCCAGTGATTTTCATGATCTTCACATGCATATTCGTGATGTGACACGATAGCAGATTTAGAGGAGATCATATGAAGTTGTAGAGCATAAGGTATATAACTTTTCCAAGTTTATGGACAGTTTTGTACATTGTTAAATTTGACTTGTAAACCTATTATCTCGTCAACTTGGTTCTGTTCATTGCAGATTCGAAGATGGTAACGTAGTCTTACTGAAACAGGTTATCGAAATAAATGCTTTCTACCTGTCTTGGCTTTTTGAGGTTTTTGTTCCGACTTTGTTACACTACAGCTCGCCCCCAGTCTGACACAATATCAGGAATATATTAGAATGGTGGTAGCAATACTGTCGTAATATCTACCTCAAATAGCGATTCCCTAAATTTAGCGAACAGGGTTTCGTCGGGACAACGTCGTTGTCTTTCAGCAATTTCCATTTAACTTCCCTGAATATCCCGGTACACTTTCTTACGCAGCAGCGACCTGACAGGATCGTAGCAGGACGTCTCTAAATTTTCAGGCGGCCACTATCAAGCCTACATGACAACGGCCCCTAACTCTGGAACAGTATTCTAGATTAGGTCGCTCAGTACTCTCAGATGCCGTTCCTTTAACATACGCACTTCTCATTCATAGTCTTTCCAACATGCTAAATCATCCTGTCATTTTCCTTCTATTTATTTCACTTGTACTGACTGTTTCATGTAACTTCGTAGCATTAGACCAGATATCTAAACGATATGATAAATTCTAAAGCTTACCACTATCTGTTTATCATACACTGTCGGAACTTCCACTTGGTCCTAATCATTATTGTACAGGGTGAACATTAATAAAACTGCCAAAATACCTTGGCGGATTCCTGACTGGAAATAGAGGAAAAAAGTCGTATGAATATGCGTCCAGAAATGAATTGTTGCGATGGTAGATGGTTCTGTCGAATGAAAGTTCCGCTGACCACGTGCCATGTTTGTAGCCCACAGATGACGATTATGTAGACTGATGATGTCAGTTCTGGCAAAGAGGACTGGGTAGAGTGTAAGATGGCAAGAACTATGCTCCTTACATGAAGTCATTAAAGATCAACTAACTCACGTTGAGCGAACAGTAGGGCTGAACAAAAATGACTGACATGAAAACTTTGTGGAAACGCGTCGATTTACTGGAGGCTAGCTTATCCCAGGGAAGTATGCAGAGTTGACCGTGACCGGCTAGGGAGCAGCGAAGGGAAGCGACAATAGGCAGCTTAGGGTGGCTCAAGCTCTGAGAAAGCGGTAACGTGGTGCGGCCTCCAGCTGCCTTAAGATGAGTGACAGTGAGTGGGTGGTTGACCCCATGCTGGTGTACCGGGAAGCAGATGGAGAACTTGTACGCCTGTTGATAAATGTCCGTCGTCCCGTTTTCAGTGAAACATGCGAGAAAGCTGTGCAAAGCTATGGTGGAGCGATCAACAGAGGCCAAAATATGCGTGTTCATGACAATAGCAACTTCACGCTGAATTCACGGTCTGCAGAGTCTGAAGTAAATCAGGTGAAGAGCGATAGAATGAAATACGCTGGCCTCCGATGGGAACGTAGGACCAAGGAATCTGAAGTACTCTCCTGGGAGTCAGATTGCGGAAAAATTGGTGTTCTGTGCAGATGCTAGCCTTGATGGATGGCCTGGGAGGAGCTAAATAGCAGAAGTTGAGAGGAAGGGAAATTTTTTGGGAATTGTACACTTCCCAGAGCAGGCATTGGTCGGCTATGGGAAGCGACGCATAATTAATGCGACTTGCGCTGCATTTGGCTTAAGTGATTTTGCTGGAGGGGAAATCGAGGCGAAGAGCAGACCCTGGAGAAGTCTCTGTAGAGGTCTTCCATTCCCAGGTTGCCTAGAGTGCGGACGTGGCATTCTTTACTCAGCTTGCCTGAGAAAGAGTGAGCATCTCTGCAGTTTAGGACTTAGCAAATGGAACAATTGAGCTTGGAGATAGGAAGTTTTGGTTCAGCTATGTACTGAGCAAGATAGCTAGGAGTGAATAGACGAGCGCAGCCTTGCATCACCAAGAGGTCGGTCGACGTCCGCAAAACGACGCTGCTCCGCCACGCTGTATTCGGTGATATTGCGCCCCCTCCGGCCACTGATTAATTTGTTGGATCACGTCGGCAAAGTTTCCACGAGGGTTTCATGGGCCATGTATTGTAGAATTCTTCTCGCACTTCGCATTATGCCTGGGTCAGTCGATAGGAATTAATTTTGAGTTATCGCGCTTTACTCCACACAAACGCAATTTATTACCACTGCCTGATAGAAGAGTCTTGTAATGTGATGATTGAAGGTCGGGAGTTAAAATAAATTTGTGCTAATCCACTGCATCTGTCTTCAATCAAGTAGTTGAAATCCCAAGTCACTTTCTTAATTAATTTTATGTTCAACATTTGCATCTGGTGTTCAATAGCTGAATATAACATCAATGTGCACCCCTTTTTAATTAAAAGTGATCAATTCTGAATCAATTAATGTCAACACTGCCACCGCAGTTCAATCAGGAATCACAGGGCCTTATTACTTTTTTTTTCCTTATTCGATATTGCGGCAGTTTGGCACTCTCTGTTGATCTGTTAGTCAATTAGCTGGGGCGAACACACGGCAAAACCAGATAAGTGACGGGTGGGGTGTTACAACAGAAACGCCATAATTGTTATGATCCTCTGCAAAAACCAATGACAAAATCCGTCCCGTAGAGTGAGATCCACTGCTGATAATCCTTGTACTCGTTGCAGGTGATAGGGACAGTAGCTGTTGTAACGCAGGATACACATAAAATCGTACTTTGTCTTACACCATCTTGGCGGGCCACGTGCCTGGAGCCTATACTAGGGTTCGTCTCAGCATCCTTTAGAACCCGGTCCTCCAAGTCTGGTGCGCGCACAGTCCGCCGCCTTCCTACACGTTCGTCTGTCTGATAGCACAAACTCCCAAAATTGGCTTAAAATGTTGTGTGGTGTGGTTGGTGTCTGTGATGCTACTTGTTTTGGTATAGCCGTGCTGCATCTAGACCGTTTCCATCGTCTTGGCCATACACAAACACTATCTCGGCTTCATTCTGCTGCTTACAGTACGCTACGTCAATCACACGGCCTGCAACACACAAGGAAAGCACGGCAAGTGGTCAGAGGAATTGTCATTCGTCAGCGCCATCTACCGTGGCATCGATGCATTCTCAGACACAAGCTCAAGGGCCTTATTTTCTCAATTTCCAGTCAGGAATCCGTCCCTACAGTTTGTCAGTTTTATTAATGTTCACCCTGTAAATTGGAGGAGGATGAGTTGTTACACAGCGTACCGACACCTGATGAAAGGTTCGGCTTATCAACATACCACAGTCGAATTGCTTGGTTGGTATTCAATGAAACGCTATCATTGCCCTCGCGCTATTTTGCCTCTGCAGGGCAGGTGCCCTTAAACATTGCAGTTTAGATTAATTGCATGTAAGCTCGAACTCATCTAGCTAAACCACGTATTAGCTACAACCGATTAATCTCTTCACATAAAAAAATCACTTTAGGTAGTTACACACAAATTTTCAGTACTATCAGGTAAATAAATCTTTCCCCATATAATTGTGGTAACTGTAACCTCTAGCTGAAAACAGGCCACGATGGACAATAGCAAATACTATTATCATAAGAGCTTTCAGTAATTGTAAACAAGGGCAACACCTGGACAAGCAGAACTAGAAATCTGAATTCATATCACTATCACCATACTGTAAATACATTCAGCAAAAATATACGCGTGGGAGAGAATTAAAATCTCTAGTGCTACTTGGTAGAGCCATGGAAGGAACAGTTACTACGTGTAACTGAAAATCAGTGTTAATATTGCCCACGTAGCACTTGTGCAATACAACAAATCTGCTGCTGATTAATTAAAAGAGATTAAAGTTACAAATAGTAAAAACAAGTCATTGATTTCATTCAAACTCCTTCAATGTGCATTTAACTGTCTCCATATGACAACGAGCTACGGGGATGGAATACCGAATCGAGACTAGGTATGTAAATGCAAAAATAGTTTTGGTCGAAAGAAATTATTGATAAAAGTTCAATTTCAATGAAAAATTTGTTGACAACTATAGTTAGTCAGAAGTGTGAGTGGTTTTTGCGTTTTTACCTCTGTATAGCGTGTGGGCATGACCAGATTCTTCTTCCTCTTATGATGAATTTTCTTGCTGTTTTATACTCTATTCGTCGATATAAAAGTAATGCCACTGTTTTTATACAGGAAATTGGTATTGACCCACCACCATTTTACTTGAACAGCAACCGACCGTTATGTTGCAACTTCACTGCACGGCTTCTAACAACGATGTAGACATATATACTGTACAATATCATATGCATGATTCCTTTACAGAGTTATAGTGATTAGAATTATTTACAAACAGTTACTACAACGAAAACAGTTACCAATTTTATAGTGCAAAGAATTGTGAAATTTACGGCTTGCTAATTATTACTATTGTTAGCAGTTCAAGTTACACCGCAGAGGTGTTAGCACTGTGTCATCCCTACGCACAGTTGTTTAACTTATTGATGCTAATTCCAGAATTAACAACATACATAACATTATACTACTGCAAGTACACCATTTCGGATGTTATTTTCAGAAATACTTTGTTGGGTAAGTGTTACGCTTTATTAGATATTTCTAGTGGAGAAAAGTAATTTCTTGTCTTTCCAAGCATTCTCCCCGTTTTTCGATCCACACGTGAGTAGAATTTGGCCGTGCTGTGACTGTTCTTGTATGCCATCACTGTTTGCACCATAACTTAGTACAAAGCCGTTAATTCGTTATTCGTTAATTAACTAAGGTAACTTTTCGAGTAAACGATTAACTTTTAATTTTCTTTTAGAAAACCTTTACAGACTCTTTAAATTTCGGTAATGTTCTTTGAGTCCTTTAGATGTTAATTAGGTACCTACTATTTATGACTAACATGACGCCACACCGCCCACGGAAATCATGACAAATTCGGGTCATGTAGGTGTGCGGATACGCGGAATGCGCGCGATAGGTGTAAACAACGAAGTGAGAGCGGGAATAACGAGGTGCTGGTTGTTTATTGTTGTTTGTTTACTTAGTTCGCATTAAGTATTAATTTTTGTTAATGAATTGACTGAGGAAACTGAACCACTGAATCGGATTCTATGTTTAACAACAATGTAAAGAGAAGTCTAGTAATAACACATCTGTAAAAAGTAAAGCGCGGAGTCTAGTCAAAATGTGTTTGGACATGAACTCGAAATACTCATTCAACGACGCAGTATTTCTTGGGGAACAGGTTTTAGTAAATTAATATGTTAAATATGTTACCCCTATATATTCTAGTGCTGGAGTCAAGAGACTTTTTCTGTGGGCAGACATTTTATCTCCTAAACGAGCCACGCTGTCGGATGAAAACTTTAACATGTTGATGTTCATGAAGGAAAATATGCACCTTATGTCAGATAATGTATGATTCTTCAGTATTTTGATTCTACTGTGACTTAAAACTGATGACTAAATAATTATAAAACTAAATGATTAAACTGTTTTTTATTTACCTTCGATGTTCTACCTAAACTTCCAAAACCAAAACATTTTTATTTAAGCAACGATAATACGTTTGATTCACTTGCTCATTTCATGACATCTGCAACATAAAGTTTACTATTACTGATTAACGATTATCTTTAACTTCCGAAAAAATCCTCTTAAGTGTAATACTTTAACGTTTAATGAAGTTAATTTCCTCAGTAACGGATTAAAGATTAGCGAAATTAGCTTTTTGATTAACGTTGCCCAGCTATGGTCTCAGCATTGCCATTTTAACCTAAGATGTAGAGGAAAGTGTGTACTCCATTTGTTTGCGAATCTAACAAAATCTTGTGTATTCCCGCGTTTAACTGTTTAAGTGCAATGTTCCGTGACAGCATTTTGTCCATGCTCACTAGCTCTCCTTTATAATGTCATCATTCCCTCTATGTGTAAGGTCCTCTCTGTTCTTAGTAGACTTTGATCACTCATAATAGCTGTCGTTTCCCTTCTTCTGTTGCTTCGATTATTTCTACAGTGCTTACTCAATTCCTCGTGGTATTCTTGCGCTGCCTTTGACATTATATTTCAAATGGCTCTGAGCACTATGGGAGGCAACTTCTGAGGTCATCAGTCCCCTAGAACTTAGACCTACTTAAACCTAACTAACCTAAGGACATCACACACACCCAGGCCCGAGGCAGGATTCGATCCTGCCGCCGTAGCGGTCGCGCGGTTCCAGACTGTAGCGCCTAGAACCGTTTGGCCACCCCGGCCGGCCTTTGAAATTATCTGAGATAGTTTGAAACCCAAATGCATTCAGTTATGACTTCAGCAGCTATCTCTCTCTTACAAGGTTAAGTACCATACTAGGTGGTGCGGTAGTTATGACATTGGAGATGGATTCATAAGAAAGGAAACACAAATCCCCGTCGCAACACGCTCACTTAAATTATTTAGGGAAATCAAGGAAAATCTAAGATGAATCCAGAAATGTGTCCCTCATCTCACCCACGGCAGATTCCACCCACCTCTCCCCCTGTATCTTCCCCAATGTCACTAAATCCTAAGTACTCAGGCTAATGCTTCATAACAGGACGTAAAAGTCATGCGTTCATCTTTATACACTTTTTTATAACGGGGTACATGAAGGAGCTTCCCCGAAGATTGCAATCGAGAAGAGCAATCGGGCGTACCCTGGGCGTCCAGAAATGACGTCTGATCCTTTCACACCAGAAACATACATACACAAGCCCTTTCAGGACCACTGCTAAGCATGATCTCAATCAACATAGAAGGAATACCATCAGCCAAAGAAGAACTGCTACAAGAACTTTGCAGACAGCACCAGTGTCATGTACTGTACATACAGGAAACACACAGGAGCTGCGACAGGCGTAGACCGAAGATAAACGGAATGTGCCTCGCCATCGAAAGACCACATGATAAATACGGAAGCGCTATCTTCGTTCGTCCAGACGTCCAGCTCTATCCACAGCACTCGCAGAGGAAAATAACTTCGAAATCCGTACTGTAAAAACAGATAATTGTATCAATTCGTCTCTCTACAAACCACCTGGTGAAGAATTCACAGTTAATAAACTAACAAATTACCAAAATAAACAAGTGCAAATTGTGATTGGCGACTTCAACAGCCAAAGTAACATTCGGGGCTATGATAATAATGATGAAAACGGGGCAGTACAACGAGAGTGGGCAGAAATGGATCACCCTACCCTAATCCACGGTGCAGACATTCCTACACCATTTAACAACGGCAGATGGAGGTGAGGGTACAATCCCGACCTCATATACACCACCAACAGCGTTAACCAAGAGTGTATAAAGTCTGTCTGTTCTCCAATACTAAATTCACAACATCGACCAATAATCTGCCAAGTATTTGGTGGCGTTGGACGTCAAAAAATCCCATTTGGGAGTAGGTTTAACTTTGGAAAGGCTGACTGGCCGAGATTTGCAGATTTACTGGATGTCGAAGCGTCTGCTATAGCACCAACGCCAGAACAGTGCGACACCTTCACCACGACCGTAAAGGGATGTTCCCAAATATCTATCCCTCGTGGCTGCCGAACATCTTATATCCCTCGGCTCACATCAGAGCAGGCAGCCTTATCTACAGAATACTTATTTACAGAAAACACTTTCAGTGATATAACTATAGAAACAGGGAACAAACTCATTTCCTTGATAAGAGAGTCACAAAGGAAAAAATGGATTAAAACAATAGGAAACCTGCATCTGAAAAGAGACAGTCATAAGGCTGGGAGACTTCTGCGACGCCTGTGCAATGATCCAACTAAGACCACTACACACCAAAATATCACCGTCAACCAAATTGCACACCAGCTACTGCTAAATGGGGAGCCCAGCCATAAATCCGAAACACCAAACCTACGAAGAACTGAGCGAGAGGAGAATAATAACTTTTCACTCCCATTCACGACGGATGAATTACAGAAGGCTATTAAACAGAGTAAAACTGGAAAGTCAGCTGGCTTGGATGATGTACGAACTGAGCAAATCAAGCACTTTGGATTAACAACAAAGGAATGGATTCTCCAACTCTTCAGTAAATGTATTGATAGATGTTAAATTCCAAAGATGTGGCGGAAGATCCGAGTAATTGCTGCACTGAAACCTGGTAAAGAAGGGAACAGTCCAAAGACTTTTAGACCACCTTTACAAACAACTTGAGAGAGAGTGTTTAAACCGTCTCTCACATGTTACTGATCCCTTGCTTACACATAAGCAAGCTGGATTCTGCCCTGGTAAAAGCCGCACAGGACAATTATTGTCTCACACAGTTCTTAGAAGATGGCTTTGAAGCACGTAAGGTGACAGTAGTGGTACTTGTGGACTTGACAGCAGCGTACGACACTGTCAACCATCAATTACTATTGAACAAGGTCTGTAGCCTAACCAAGGATTTCAGCCTCACCAGACTCATCGTCAATCTTCTGCAGAACCGAAAATTCTTCGTTGAGCTCCAAGGACAGCGCAGCCGATACGGGCTACAGAAAAATGGCCTTCACCAGGGAAGTGTGCTGGCTCTAACTGCAGGAGTTTCTTGTGTGCTGATAATCTCACTCTGGCAAACCGATGCACGAACTTCGATTCAATAAAAATCACCCTAAAGAGTGCTCTCGAAGATCTGTCAAAGTACTCCAGAATAAACCAGCTTAAACTAAACCTATCAATAACACAAGTTGGCGCCTTCCACCTGAGAAACAGTGAAACCACCCGCAAGCTAAAGATAGAATGGTCAGGGTTTAAATTGTAACACTGTGGCACTCCAAAATATCTCGAAATAACACTCGACAGACCTCCAATGTTCAAAAAAACACTGCATGAATCGCAACTCAAAAGTCTCCACCAGGAGCAACCAATCGAGAAAACTGCCCGGATCATAGAGGGGCAGCCAAACTCAAAACATTCATACTTCTTCAGTGGCATTATGCTACTCCGCTGCAGAGTATGCCTGTCCTGTTTAGTATAAGTCAACATATACCAAATAGGTTGATACTCCCCTAAATGACACATGCAGAATTATAACAGGCTGCTTGAAGTCAACTCTAGTCGAATGGCTCTACCACCTTGCAGGAATTGCACCACCTCCTGTTCGAATAGAAACAGCAGCGAACAGGGAAAGAACGAAACTGGAGCAGGAAAAAACGCGTTCCATGCACAGGCATCAACCAAACCCACAACGACTAACGTCAAGGAAAATTTTCTTCAGATCATAGGAGAAACCAACAACCACTGAAGAAAAACCCAGGCAGCAATTTGGAGGGCTGACATCCCTGCCTCCTGGTTGATAAAAATTCTCAGAATCCTTACCACCTTGTTATGATGAGAATTTGCCAGTCTGGAAGTCCTTGACCAGGCTGAGTCAGTAGTGAGCAGATCACGGGCTGACCTGGCAAAATGTGGATACACTGAAGATAACAAAATCCTGTGTGGCTGCGGGGAATAACAGACTGTTCAACATATGCCTTAGTCTCCAGCCAGCTGCACAGGAGATGACCTTCACCAGGCAACGTATAGTGCATTGAAAGTGGCCAGATTTTGGTCAAAGACTATATAAACTGTGTTGACCTTTCAGTAATTCTATAAACTGTGTTTTATGTATGTTTCTGAAACGAAAATGATGATAATTTTATAACGATTTCTGAATAACTGAAATTCTTCATATGTCATGTCCGAAAAAACAGATACCATTGGTGATCTTGCAGCTTTCGGAGAATGAAATTACAATGAAATACAGACCTTTAGCTACTTACAGGCGTTGATAAATATGAACGGGGACAGTTGAAAATGCGTGCCTCAACTGGGACTCGTACCCGGGATTTCCTGCTTACGTGGCAGACGTTCTATCCGTCTGAGCCACCGAGGACAGAGGATAGCTCGACTGCGCACGCTCCCCGTGTGACACACATTCTCAACTTACTGTCCACACATTACATTTGTAGTGCCCCTGCCCACTATATTCATTAATCGCGACAGTCGATCTACTTATTCCCGTAAGAGCTCCGGCAATGTGAGTATGTCCGCACTGAAGAAGATTGACTGCCGCGAGTAATGAGTATAGTGGGTAGGGGCACTACAAATGTGTAGTGTGTGGACAGTAAGTTGAGAACGTGGGTCTCACAGGGAGCGTGTCAGAGATAAGTCCCTGCAGACGCACTATTCTCTGTGTCCTCGATGGCTTGCCGACACGGTAGCTCAGCGTGTTCGGTCAGAGGGCCGATTGTCCTCTGTAATAAAGAAAATGAGTAAAGGAATCAACGATCAACTTGAACGAATGTCACGTGACGTCCGCCGAGACCAAACGAAACGAAAAAAAAAAAAAAATACAGGCTCAGACGGATAGAGCGTCTGCAATTTACACAGGAGATCACAGGTTCGAGTCCCGGTCGGGGCACACATTTTCAACTGTCTCCGTTGATATTTATTAACTCCTGTAAGCAGCTAATGGTCTGGATTTCATTAAAATTTCATTAATTCTTCGTAATTTCATCTTATGAATGTATGTGTGGTAAACACGCTGGTATTCTGCTCTCGCAAATACTTTTTTTCCCATTAAGTGAAACGTTATCAGCATCACAAAACCGGTACAACTGTGAGAGGGTATGGTTTCGAACTGACCATAAATTAAAAAAAAACAGAACGTGATAGATATGAAAGAAGAAAAGACAGATGCAGACAATGATAACGTAAACAGAAATGGGCTTCAGTTCAATGATTTATTTCAGAAGACACTCAAAGTAACAAGGAGGGAAGACAAACATCATTGGCGAAAGCACAATCGTGAAATTAGAATCGGACACAACAATACCTTAACACAGAAGTTAACAACCAATGAAAAGGAGAAAAGACCCTCACAAGGACAGAAGAAGAAACCTGTGGAGCACATGGAAAAGTCAGTGCTGCAAAAATAGCAAGATGGGAAACTGATCTGAACGCTAGATGCACCAGACGACAGATATACAATAGCAAAACACCGTGCTGACTGAAAGCCAAAGCACAAACTTCGTAAAGGAATTTGTGACACAACATTGTGAATAAAGAAACATCATTTGATTAGTGAGCACAGGAAATAAAAAAATAGATTATACTGCAAACTTAAAACATCTATTACAATTGTAGATAAAATAATTGCCGTCAAGCAATACATATGGGGCTGATCTGATATAATTCTACTGAAAGAAATAAACAGTCCCGACTGTATCATTAAGATCTGAGAGTGCCTATTATGACAGACGGAGATTTCGGCTACTCCTTGGGCGCAGCGGAGCAGTCAACAAACAAATCATTGTGGAGAAATAATATCATAGGATAACTTCAGCCGACTCACTCTTGGACGTAAACGTATTGGACGTAAACGTAAACGTGTATTGACATGTAACTCCCTTATCGGCCAGTCGGATGAACAAAATATGCTCATGGAGATCGATAACAGACATACACACTTCAATATTTTGGTCAGTGGCGTCCTGCAGAAGTGTCGCGACATGACGTCGCATGGACTCGAACAGTCTGGAGTAGTACTGGAGGGAAACGACACCATAAGTACTGCAAGGCTGTCCATAAATCCACAGGAGTATGAGGGGATGGAGATCTTTTCTGAATTGCACGTTGCAAGGCATCCCAGATATGCTGAATAATGTTTTGTTTGGGGAATTTGGTGGCCAGTGGAAGTGTCTAAACTCAGGAGAGTGTTTCCTGGAGGCACTCTGTAGCAGTTATGGACGTGCTGGGTGTCGCATTGACCTGCTCGAATTGCCCAAGTCCGTCGGAATGCACATCGGGCACAAATGGATGCAGGTCATCAGACAGGATGCTTACGTACGTGCCACCTGCCACAGTCATATCTAGAAGTATCAGAGGTCTCATATCACTCCAACTGCACACACCCCTCACATCTACATCTACATCTACATCTACATTTATACTCCGCAAGCCACCCAACGGTGTGTGGCGGAGGGCACTTTACATGCCACTGTCATTACCTCCCTTTCCTGTTCCAGTCGCGTATGGTTCGCGGGAAGAACGACTGTCTGAAAGCCTCCGTGCGCGCTCTAATCTCTCTAATTTTACATTCGTGATCTCCTCGGGAGGTATAAGTAGGGGGAAGCAATATATTCGATACCTCATCCAGAAACGCACCCTCTCGAAACCTGGCGAGCAAGCTACACCGCGATGCAGAGCGCCTCTCTTGCAGAGTCTGCCACCTGAGTTTGCTAAACATCTCCGTAACGCTATCACAGTTACCAAATAACGCTGTGACGAAACGCGCCGCTCTTCTTTGGATCTTCTCTATCTCCTCCGTCAACCCGATCTGGTACGGATCCCACACTGATGAACAATACTCAAGTATAGGTCGAACGAGTGTTTTGTAAGCCACCTCCTTTGTTGATGGACTACATTTTCTAAGGACTCTCCCAATGAATCTCAACCTGGTACCCGCTTTACCAACAATTAATTTTATATGATCGTTCCACTTCAAATCGTTCCGCACGCATACTCCCAGATATTTTACAGAAGTAACTGCTACCAATGTTTGTTCCGCTATCATATAATCATACAATAAAGGATCCTTCTTTCTATGTATTAGCAATATATTACATTTGTCTATGTTAAGGGTCAGTTGCCACTCCCTGCACCAAGTGCCTATCCGGTGCAGATCTTCCTGCATTTCGCTACAATTTTCTAATGCTGCAACTTCTCTGTATACTACAGCATCATTCGCGAAAAGCCGCATGGGACTTCCGACACTATCTACTAGGTCATTTATATACAGGGTGATTCAAAAAGATTACCACAACTTTAAAAATGTGTATTTAATGAACGAAACATAATATAACCTTCTGTTATACATGATTACAAAGAGTAATTAAAAAGGTTTTTTTTCACTCAAAAACAAGTTCAGAGATGTTCAATATGGCCCCCTCCAGACACACGAGCAATATCAACCCGATACTCCAACTCGTTCTACACTCTCTGTAGCATATCAGGCGTAACAGTTTGGATAGCTGCTGTTATTTCTCGTTTCAAATCATCAATGGTCGCTGGGAGAGGTGGCCGATACACCATATCCTTAACATACCCCGATAAGAAAAAATCGCAGGGGGTAAGATCAGGGCTTCCTGGAGGCCAGTGATGAATTGCTCTGTCACGGGCTGCCTGGCGGCCGATCCATCGCCTCGGGTAGTTGACGTTCGGGTAGTTACGGACAGATAAGTGCCAATGTGGTGGCGCTCCATCCTGCTGAAATATGAATTGTTGTGCTTCTTGTTCGAGCTGAGGGAACAGCCAATTCTCTAACATCTCCAGATACTGTAGTCCGGTTACAGTAGCACATTCGAAGAAAAAGGGACCAAAAACTTTATTGGCTGAAATGGCGAACAAATGTACAACTAAATGAAACTTTATAGCTCCCTTAATTCGCCGACAGATAGTGCTTAGCTCTGCCTTTTGTCGTTGCAGAGTTTTAAATTTCTAAAGTTGTGGTATTCTTTTTGAATCGCCCTGTATATTGTGAAAAGCAATGATCAAATAACACTCCCCTGTGGCACGCCAGAGGTTACTTTAACGTCTGTAGACGTCTCTCCATTGATAACAACATGCTGTGTTCTGTTTGCTAAAAACTCTTCAATCCAGCCACACAGCTGGTCTGATATTCCGCAGGCTCTTACTTTGTTTATCAGGCGACAGTGCGGAACTGTATCGAACGCCTTCCGGAAGTCAAGAAAAATAGCATCTACCTGGGAGCCTGTATCTAATATTTTCTGGGTCTCATGAACAAATAAAGCGAGTTGGATCTCACACGATCGCTGTTTCCGGAATCCATGTTGATTCCTACTTAGTAGATTCTGGGTTTCCAAAAACGACATGATACTCGAGCAAAAAACATGTTCTAAAATTCTACAACAGATCGACGTCAGAGATATAGGTCTATAGTTTTGCGCATCTGCTCGACGACCCTTCTTGAAGACTGGGACTACCTGTGCTCTTTTCCTATCATTTGGAACCTTCCGTTCCTCTAGAGACTTGCGGTACACGGCTGTTAGAAGGGGGGCAAGTTCTTTCGCGTACTCTGTGTAGAATCGAATTGATATCCCGTCAGGTCCAGTGGACTTTCCTCTGTTGAGTGACTCCAGTTGCTTTTCTATTCCTTGGACACTTATTTAGATGTCAGCCATTTTTTCGTTTGTGCGAGGATTTAGAGAAGGAACTGCAGTGCGGTCTTCCTCTGTGAAACAGCTTTGGAAAGAGGTGTTTAGTATTTCAGCTTTACGCGTGTCATCCTCTGTTTCAATGCCATCATCATCCCGTAGTGTCTGGATATGCTGTTTCGAGCCACTTACTGATTTAACGTAAGACCAGAACTTCCTAGGCTTTTCTGTCAAGTCGGTACATAGAATTTTACTTTCGAATTCAATGAACGCTTCACGCATAGCCCTCCTTACGCTAACTTTGATATCGTTTAGCCTCTGTTTGTCTGAGAGGCTTTGGCTGCGTTTAAACTTGGAGTGGAGCTCTCTTTGCTTTCGCAGTAGTTTCCTAACTTTGTTGTTGTACCACGGTGGGTTTTTCCCGTCCCTCACAGTTTTACTCGGCACGTACCTGTCTAAAACGCATTTTACGATTGCCTTGAACTTGTTCCATAAACACTCAACATTGTCAGTGTCGGAACAGAAATTTTCGTTTTGATCTGTTAGGTAGTCTCAAATCTGCCTTCTATTACTCTTGCTAAACAGATAAACCTTCCTCCCTTTTATTATTCCTACTAACTTCCATATTCAGGGATGCTGCAACGGCCTTATGATCACTGATTCCCTGTTCCGTACATACAGAGTCGAAAAGTTCGGGTCTGTTTGTTATCAGTAGGTCCAAGATGTTATCTCCACGAGTCGGTTCTCTGTTTAATTGCTCGAGGTAATTTTCGGATAGTGCACTCAGTATAATGTCACTCGATGCTCTGTCCCTACCACCCGTCCTAAACATCTGAGTGTCCCAGTCTATATCTGGTAAATTGAAATCTCCACCTAAGACTATAACATGCTGAGAAAATTTATGTGAAATGTATTCCAAATTTTCTCTCAGTTGTTCTGCCACTAATGCTGCTGAGTCGGGAGGTCGGTAAAAGGAGCCAATTATTAACCTAGCTCGGTTGTTGAGTGTAACCTCCACCCATAATAATTCACAGGAACTATCCACTTCTATTTCACTAGAGGATAAACTACTACTAACAGCGACGAACACTCCACCACCGGTTGCATGCAATCTATCCTTTCTAAACACCGTCTGTACCTTTGTAAAAATTTCGGCAGAATTTATCTCTGGCTTCAACCAGCTTTCTGTACCTATAACGATTTCGGATTCGGTGCTTTCTATCAGCGCTTGAAGTTCCGGTACTTTACCAACGCAGCTTCGACAGTTTACAGTTACAATACCGATTGCTGCTAGGTCCCCGCATGTCCTGACTTTGCCCTGCACCCGTTGAGGCTGTTGCCCTTTCTGTACTTGCCCAAGGCCATCTAACCTAAAAAACCGCCCAGCCCACGCCACACAACCCCTGCTACCCGTGTAGCCGCTTGTTGCGTGTAGTGGACTCCTGACCTATCCAGCAGAACCCGAAACCCCACCACCCTATGGCGCAAGTCGAGGAATCTGCAGCCCACATGGTCGCAGTCCTGTCGACGATGCTGCAGATGGTGAGCTCTGCTTTCATCCCGCTAGCGAGACTGGCAGTCTTCACCAAATCAGATAGCCGCCGGAAGCCAGAGAGGATTTCCTCGGATCCATAGCGACACACATCATTGACGCCGACATGAGCGACCACCTGCAGATGGGTGCACCCTGTACCCTTCATGGCATCCGGAAGGACCCTTTCCACATCTGGAATGACTCCCCCCGGTATGCACACTGAGTGTACATTGGTTTTCTTCCTCTCTCTTGCTGCCATATCCCTAAGGGGCCCCATTACGCGCCTGACGTTGGAGCTCCCAACTACCAGTAAGCCCACCCTCTGCGACCGCCCGGATCTTGGAGACTGAGGGGCAACCTCTGGAACAGGACAAGCAGCCATGTCAGGCCGAAGATCAATATCAGCCTGAGACAGAGCCTGAAACCGGTTCGTCAGACAAACTGGAGAGGCCTTCCGTTCAGCCCTCCGGAATGTCTTTCGCCCCCTGCCACACCTTGAGACGACCTCCCACTCTACCACAGGTGAGGGATCAGCCTCAATGCGGGCAGTATCCCGGGCAACCACAGTCGTAGTCCGATCAGGGGATGCGTGGGACGAGCTGGCTGTCCCCGACAAACCCCCATCCGCAACCCCACAGTGATGCCCATTGGCAACAGCCCCAAGCTGTGTGACCGAAGCCAACACTGCCTGAAGCTGGGAGCGAAGGGATGCCAACTCAGCCTGCAACCGAACACAGCAGTTGCAGTCCCTATCCATGCTAAGAACTGTTGTGCAAAGAACGTCTGAACTAATCTATAGAGAGCGCAAACAAATCGACACAAAATTTAAACGGTTATTAAAATACGAGATTGCCTAGTAAATGTAGTAATGCTGCTACTTGTGCACTGCTGACACACTGCTCGGCGGCGGAAGGAGACTGCGCGATTTTACACAATTCAGGTACTAAAACGCGATGCTACAACTCTCAAATACTATAATACGCCAGAAATTTATGAATTAGACAATGCAAGTACCAAAAACACGCAAAGAAATTAAGAATTAAACTATGTAACAAATGAGTGACCTAGGAGTATACGACTTGCTGCTGCAGCTGCTTATCCAACGACGGCAGGGAGCACACCATTACAAAGTCTCTGGCAGCTTGAACATTTCGCTGCTGACATGCAGGGTCCATGGATTCATGAGGTTGTCTTCATACCCGTACACGTCCATCCACTCGATATAAATTGAAACGAGATTTGTCCAATCAGGCAACATGTTTCCAGTCATCAATAGTCCAATGTCTTGTTGACGGGCCCAGGCCAGACGTAATGCGTTGTGCCATGCAGTCATCAATGGTGCACGGGTGGGCCTTCGGATCCGACAGGTCATATCGGTGATGTTTCGTTGAATGGTTCTCACGCTGACACTTGTTGATGGCCCAGCACTGGATTCCTGATATTCACGGCACACTCGTGAAATGGTCGTACGGGAATATCCCCACTTCTTCGTTACCTCGGAGGTACTGCGTCCCATTGCTCGTGGACCGACTATAACACCACGTTCAAACTCACTTAAATCTTGATAAGCTGCCATTGTAGCAACAGCAACCGATCTAACAACTGCGCCAGACACTTGTCTTACATAGGCGTTGCCGACCGCAGCACCGTATTCTGCGTGCTTAACTATCTCTGTATTTGAATGCGCATGCCTATAACACTTTCTTTGGCGCTTCAGTGTATATACTGGAGACTACATGTAGGAGGTAGTTATAATTAAAATTTCGCCACTTGAAGCAGCGTAGACGGAAAACTATTTATCATATGGGCACCGAACTTTATAGGAATGATGTTCAGACTGCGCGCTGCAGTATTTGCGTTGCCATAGTGAGCGTCATTTACGGCGGCGGCCGAGTTTAGGTTCGTTCTGCGCATCTGAAGTCACAAAACACAGTCAGCCAATGAACAGAGAACTACATTGCCAGAGCTCGACTGCAGTGCAGAGCCCGGACGAGTGTCTTCAGTTTTAGAAACGTGCGGTCATAAATAAAGTAACTGAAAAAAATCAATGTCTTGATAGTAGACTTTCTTTTATAGAAAGTTTGGAAAAAGCATTCTTTACACCAATTGCTTCATATTCTATTAATTAATTAAACCGAACAAGCAATAAGCCTCCTAATTCAGGCGATAGCAAGGAAAGGTGTTTGTATCATTCTCATGAACCGCTTTTTCGCAATAAAGAACAGCGGTAATTGTTTATTTCCTATTGTACTTCGACAAAACGTGAGTAATTCATTGTCAAACCAACAGTGTTTCACGATATTTTAGAGTCCTCCTGGAGTTCTGTTGAATGACGAGCTGCACTAGCGTAATTGTTACGGTGTTTGGCGAAAGGTTCTGAATTCAAACCTTGTTCGGTGCTTAATATTTTCTTTATTTAAAAACAATATCGCAGTGTCTTACTTCATGAATTTTATTCGTTTGAATGCAATTTTTGAAATTTCTAGTGCTTTGTCTCTTCAAAATGGTTCAAATGGCTCTGAGCACTATGGGACTTAACATATGGTCATCAGTACTCTAGAACTTAGAACTACTTAAACCTAACTAACCTAAGGACATCACACAACACCCAGTCATCACGAGGCAGAGAAAATCCCTGACCCCGTCGGGAATCGAACCCGGGAACCCGGGCGCGGGAAACGATAACGCTACCGCACGACCAGGAGCTGCGGACCTTTGTCTCTTCATTATAATCATATTAAGTTTTCGGTTTTTCTAATTTTGTCCTCCAATATTTCTTTTTACAGCAATTAAAACAATGTAAAGGTACACATACAATATTCATGTTATCTGTTTTGTTTGTATACCTTCTCTTCCTCAGTCGCTGTTTAACTATTCATATTGAGATATATTCTTTTGCGACAGCATTAAAAGCATTATTTAGAGCAGACTTTTGGCACGCACGTTGCCGAGCTACTTGATTGTCTGACGCAATTCTTTACTTCGCTGCTTTGGCAACATCATATTCAGTGTTTCCGTCGACTGATCTATGTTTTGGTAAGTATTTGCTGTCCATTGTGACAAACACAAATTGTTTGCGCACTGCCCCTCACTGACAATATATTTTAGTTTCTATGTTTTATTACGTCCACAATTCAGTTTTGTGTACTTCGCCAACTTGGTTTTAATCAGAACGTTTTAGAAAAAGCGAAATGACTCTGGTATAAATAAAAGTTTTATTATAGTCGCTAAAGATGGAATATTTCCCAATTTATAAACACTGTTTATGTTATAAAGGGTGTTCATTTTAACTGGGGACATTGAAATCTCTTGAAAACGACACACAGAGCCAAAAGAAATCCTAATGAAAATTAATTCCTCTCGGAAGGGGACATCCAATTATAACAAATTTGATCACAAATTCGTCGGATTTGGTATCATTGGATGTCCCCCTCGGAGACAAAGAAATTTTAGTTATAAATTTGTTTGATTTGATGTGTAGATTTTTCCGATATTTCAATGTCTTCAATTAAAATGAACACTCTGTATAGTTGGAACCATGAACGACTGCGGTCGATTTAAGGCTCGATCTACCCACCTGACGTCTCGCATCCGCTGACAGCCAATAAGTGTTCAGCAGTTTTCTGAGTGGTCTCCTGTGAATGTCTTGGCGAGTGCGAGTGTTAAATGTGATTGTAGCTATTATTTGGTGAATTTTTATCGCATTTGTTGCAAGTTGTCATGGCTGATGATGGTAGTAAGCGACAAACTCTCCATAAACAGACGAGGGACATAATTTACAGGATACATGCTTTTTTCAAGCGCGAAGCAGAAAACAGTGGACCTATCACAGACGTCGCCAGATCTCAGGAACGCACTGTATAAGCGACAGGCGTTAGCTTGAGAACCGTTCAGGGGATTGCCAATGAAGGAAAATTATCTACGGAGACCTGAGGAAGCCCACTTTTCAGATCGCCAGGGAAATATCGCACTCGTGAGAGGACTGTAACCAATTTCGATAATTTCGACACAGATGTTCTAAGACGAGAAGAGCTCAACATGAACAACACAGGCGAATTTCCTACTGAAAAAAAAAAAAAATCACTGTGAACATGCGTCAAACCGTAAATTTTGTTAAAGGCAGCATGACTTCAATGAATAACATTTTTTTCTTGGACGAAACATGGGTAAGCCAAAATCACACAAGCAAAGCGTGTTGGGAAATCAGTGATGGTTCGGGTGAGTTTAAAGTACCAGTTGGTAAAGGTGGACGAATAATTGTGCTTCACGCTGGTTCTGCTACCGGATTCGTTCCAAAAAGCAAATTAGTGTTCCGGGCAAAAAAAGAGCAATTCAGGGGATTATCATTCCGAAATGAACTCAGAGATATTTAAATTGTGGTTTAGGAATCAGTTTCTCCCTTACTTGCCTGCAAACTCGGTGATTGTAGTTGACAAAGCGAGTTATCACTCCGTTGTTGCTGACAAGACACCCACAACAAGTACAAAAAAAGCCGATATCATGTTGTGGCTTGCAAGTAAAAATATACCACATACTGCCAACCAAACTCGTGCTGAAATGTTGAAACTTGTAGCGCTCCATACGCCTCGCACAAAAGTTTATGAAATCTATTGTATTGTACAGGAACATGTGTACCATCTCTTTATATTCGATGAATTATTCTGATACAATTCTACCGTTGAGTGACGTTTACTGATTTCCTATCTTCATACTCGCAGTATCCATGCGCAAAGTAGTTTCATACAGTAGCTATGCCATGAGCGCATAATTACTCTTTGTAGTACTCTCTCTGGTGGTTGTTAGAAAAAAGCCTCCGAGACTGTCTTCGTGCCGATTAGCCTGAGCATTGTTTGAAGAATTGTAATCTGAATATTGAGATTTATGACAAAAGATAACTGATACGAAATTGTACAATGAAAAGGGAAATATATATATATATATATATATATATATATATATATATATATATATATATATATATATATATATTGCTCCTTCATACAAAAGGTGTGTAACAATTTACATTATTTGACATTTGAGAATTAATGATATTCATCGATATATTGCGTAGCTGCTAATCAGAAGGGAACTTCCGAAAGACTGGATACGAACCTGCATTTAATAATCTAAGAGCTCCATTACTTCTTCGGAAGGTTAACCTTCATCAAAGCCAAATATCCGCTTGATCTGAGGTTTCCCGACTGATTGTACAACGCTCCCAAAAATACGAGGCATTTTATTTGTACAGATTAGCAGACTGCCGCAAAGCACGAGCCTGCAGAGAAGAAGAATCATCGCCTGATTTCATTCTAACAAGTAAAATTTCTGAATCATTTTGAGTGACTGAGCTATGACTGTGTTTCCTATTATGAATGATTGATTGCTGGAACGAATTGAGAACTACATAACTACATAATTACATAGATAGGAGGAAAAATTACAGTTGCGCCAGTGTGACAGGACTCTCTTGGATTGTTATATAATATATACATTTTTTGTTTCATGAAAACCAACGAGAACGAGAGGTAATTAATCTGAAGAGAGATTCGGTGCCTATAGTAAAAGATTGCAGATACCAAGGAACGATTTCAGCTATTGGACAAGACCTATACTGCAGAACAAGGCCAGATAATTCCAATGTTTACATTTTGTAGTTAAAACAGTTTGAAATTAATTTAAAAAGAACTATTTTCCAGATAGTAGTTAGATTGTAGAACTGTATATTGTGTGATTTTCGTATCTAGACATTGAACTTTATACCATCTGTGAAGTAATTTGAAAGTTAAGTGTGTCTACGACAGTAAATTTGCAACTGTATTTAGTGACTAGAACCTGATATTGACGGTTATTTCATGGTATTGACTAGAGGCATTTAAAATGTCATTGAATCAGCAACGAGACATGCAACAGCCTTCAGCTGTTTGCGCAGAAGCAGAGGCCACGGATAGCAATTCTGAGACTGTTGTGGCTAGCGGTAGCAATATAAATAATCCCGCTGGTTCAGAAAACATTCATACAACAGCCTGTTGTTGACCCATTAGTTGTTATTATGCAACAGTTGTCTCTATTAGCCGAAAATGCGTCAAACCTTGCAAGGCTCAAGTAGAAATTAAACGAGATTTTGCAGAAGCCCAAGCGGAAGTAAAACGAGACTTATGCATTATACAGTCTGAAGTAAAACGAGGCTTGTCCGTTGTACAGCGAGATTTTGTAGAAGGCCAAGCGGAGGTAAAACGAGACTTACCCGTTATACAAAATGAACTCCAAAATCAATTTGCCGAAAATCAAACAGAATTACAAAATCAATTAAGTGCAACCTTTACCGAATTAGATCAGGGATTAAATACCCAGACACAGGAAATAAAAGACCAGGCAGAAAGGACCGAACAGAATCTTATTGCTCAAATTCAGCAGGTCCGCCAACAATGCCAAGAAAACAATAGTAAATTAAAAGCGGAACTAACCGAATATGTATCCGTCAAAATTGACACGATACAAAAACAAGTAGAACTATTTCCTCAAGTAATACAAGCTCAAGAGGACATACAGTGTTCCGTAGCTATGACACCAGAAATTATAGAATCCCAAGATAATCTAAAGAAGCAATTTGACGAAGTGAAAGAAAAACAGACGACAGTGGAACATAGAATGAATGTACTTGCGGGAAAGTTTTCAGAAATGAAATTAGAGCGGCAAAATTTTCCTTCGGAAACGATAGAAGAAACTGTGAAAGTAGCTTTACAGTCAATTTCAGAGAGTTCCGAAGAGAATTTTTTCAACAAAGGGTTAAAGGAAATTCGTGAACAACTTGGCGAAGAATTCTCACGTTGGAAAGAAAATATCGAAAGATCACTAAATCTCTCGCAGGAAGATTTAGAAACAGCGAGAAGTAGGAAACAAAATTCTCAATCTGCGCCTGACATTCCGCCCACGTCAAGATCCGATGTAGACAGAACTGGTACGTCACAAGTTAGATTCGATATAACGGATAGCCACAGGGAAGAGTACGAACAGGATGATTTTTGGACTCGTAGTACCGTTGAGGAAAAGATGATTAAACAGAGACAATTTCAAATCTTTAACCCTGACAAAAAGAATGTTCATCCTGTAGTCTTTATTCGAAGTTTCAGAGGTCTATTTCCACGATCTTGGACAGAAAGGCAAAAGATTAGTTTTGTATCTGGATATATACAAGGACCAGGAGCATCGTGGGCACCCGAAGAAACATCTTCTTGTAATGTTATAAGGAATTTGATCAGGCTTTTCTAGTAAAATATTGGTCTGCTGAAATACAAGAAAGACTTAGGCAGGAAGTATTATATCCTGAGCCTTTCTCATTTTCTAGAGGATCTCCAAAGAGATATTTTGAGAAATACATTAATAAATCTTTGTATTGGGATGTACCGATTCCTTTGCCGGAAATACTTACGATACTCAAGTCCAGACTACCCACCAGTATAAGGAATCAGCTGTTATATATAAATGATAAGGATATAGACTCATTTATGACTACGCTTGATCATATTGATATAATTGAGGAGGACAATAAAAGATCAAGAGAAATGTCATATCAAAGAAGAGCAATAGAAGCGAATCCGAGCTGCATCTCGAATGGGAATGGCAGTAATGGTAGCAGTAACAATAATCATAACAAACTACACTATCCGAGGAGACTTAGAAATGGACAAAATGCAAACAATAATTATTACCATAATGGAAACTTTAGTAATGGTGCAGCGAGGGGCTATTTTAGTAACAATAGGAATTTTAATCGATATAATTCAATGTATGGCAACACAAGACAGTTCTACCAACACCAGCAGAACAACAACAATAATTACACGAATCAAGCAAGACAATATAGACCGAATTCACCACAACAACCGATAATCACTGAAGTAGCTAAAGAGACAAATACCAATTGGACCAACAATCAGTCAAACTAAACATGACCGCATCGTGCCCCGGAGGAGCGGTCAGGGGATCTGTTAGGAGCGAAACAGTAAAATTACAATTGTTAAGATATAATGATGGTGAGCTGTTGATTGAAGAGTTAGCAAAGGATTTAATAACGTGTCATAATGACAGATCGAGTGTTCCGGTGTCGGAAGTATTTGTTGAAATAGAGGAAGTTCCAACGAATGTGATATTAGACACCGCCGCTTCCGTCAATGTCATCTCAGGCGCTCTTTTTAGGAGAATTATTAGGAAGAAGAAGGTACCAATTTTGCCGGTACAGAACTGCAAAATCATCGGAGCTGTTCGAGCACGCTCTCCCAATGTCAAAATACAAACACAATTAGAGGTGAAAATGGGAAATGTAGCAATAAAATGCACGTTCCTTGTAGTGGAGAAGCTATTAGTTGACTGTATTCTTGGTATTGGGAGTATGCAGGAGTACGATTGTCAGATTGATTTTTTGGAAGGAATAGTTAAATTTAGATTACATGGAGAAGAGATAACACTGGATTTAAATAGAAAGGAGACGGTGCATGAGAAATATTGTCGCGGTGCCATAATTCAATTAATTGACACTACAGACGGTCGTTGGAAGGAGCTTTCAAAGGATTTGATACAACAGGAGGACTTTAACCAAACAACAATGATAAAAGCTAGTGAATCAAATCAGCTTACCGGAGAACAAAGGCAGCAGCTTCATTATTTGTTAGAGGCATATGAAGAGATTTTTGATGAGAAACCAGGAATTATTAAAGGGTATATTTGTCACCTACAAGTGAAGCTACACCAGACTTACTGTTAAACGCACTATCCGATCCCCTGACGTTTAAAACAATATGTTCAAAGGGAGATAAATAGAATGTTAGAATGGAACTTGATTGAGCCATCAACTAGTCCATATTGTTCTGCGCTCTTAGTCTTTCCAAAACCTGGAGGCAACTTAAGAAAACCGGACTTACAGTAAACTTGCAGAAGTCTCATTTTGCTTTACCACAAATTAAGTTCTTAGGTCATATGACACATGCGAAAGGCATCCTGCCTACCGAGAAGAAGATAAGTGCAATTCGAAATTTTCCATCACCACGGAATAAAAGACAGCTGAAGGGATTTATAGGTATGGCATCATTCTTCCGTCGTTTCATAAAGAATCAAGCCATGAATTCTGAGGCATTAAACCGGCTTCTGCGGAAGGATGTGCCATGGCAATGGACTGAAGAATGTGAACTAGCTTTTCGAGACATTAAAGACCAACTCGTTAACGCATCCTTATTATATCACCCTGATGTGAATTGTGAGTTCTGTCTGTCCACGGATTCATCGGATGTTGGATTAGGTGCTTGTCTCTTCCAAATAAGGAAAATAAATGGGGTACCAACATTCTGCCCGATAGCATTTGCTAGTCGAGTGTTATCGCCCTGTGAAAGAGGCTACGCGACCACAGAAAGTGAAGCACTTGCAGTTAGCTGGGCATTCAAGAAGTTTAACTATTATTTATATGGTTCGAAAACGATTGTGTATTGTGAGCATCAATCACTAACCTTTTTGCAAACATGTAAATTATTACATCCCAGACTGTCACGTTGGACAATGACACTACAACAGTACCAATTTAAAATTATTCATGTGTCTGGCAAAGAAAATATTATTGCGGATGTACTGTCAAGATCTCCAGAAGGTTTAACGCCGGAAATAGAATCAGTAAATACTTCGGATTTTCCAGTATTACTGTTGCAGGACAATATCTACAAAACTTATTATGTACATCTTTGTAGAGATATGGGAAATTTACAACGGAAAGACCCTCGATGGAAGAAGATAATTCAGCTAAAGGAACAACAAAATTCAAGGGCTAGTTTAGATCATTATAAATTAGTAAATGGAGTATTATTCTTCAGATGTGGGAAGGACAGCAATCCACGGTGGTGTGTATGCATCCCGAAGGAATATGAGGAAAAATTTATTTGGTTTACCCACTTATCATGGGGACATTTTGGTGTGATCAAATGTGCGAATAAAATAGAAGCATAATGTTATTTTCCGAATATTCGGAGAAAAGTGCACCAAACAATACAAAACTGTTTACTCTGTCAAAAGGCAAAACCGGATAATAGAGGTACTAAGCATGTTCTTCATTCAGTTATTCCACGAGAGCCAAGGGCGTTAATTTCGTGTGATATCTGCGGCCCTCTCCCACGATCAAGAGGAGGAGTCAAATTCATTGTTGGATTCTTTGACGTATTTACAAAATATGTAAAACTATATCCATTAAAGTGTGCTACTGCCAGAGCTGTTGTAGTGAGATTGGTGCGTGACTACCTTCCGCATGTAGGTTTACCGAAATCCATAATTACAGATAATGCCAGAATTTTTACCAGATTTAAATGGAAGCAAACATTAACACAGCTTCGTAATCGACAAATTTTGACATCATGTTATCATCCACAAGGTAATCCAAT
This sequence comes from Schistocerca americana, assembly GCF_021461395.2. Classification (NCBI taxonomy): domain Eukaryota; kingdom Metazoa; phylum Arthropoda; class Insecta; order Orthoptera; family Acrididae; genus Schistocerca; species Schistocerca americana. The sequence goes on from NC_060130.1 coordinate 561,712,668, forward strand.
AGAACGAGTTTTCCGAGAATTACACTGATTCATGTGTACATACTGTCACAGTAAACAAACATCATGGGCTGATTATTTGTCAGAATTTGAACAAATATTTAATAATCTGACACATACCTCAACTAACTTTACTCCAACAGAGCTTACGTTTAGTCAGATTGAAAAGAACCTCTGGATAAACCATCTGCCAAAGTATGAAGACCAGAATTTAAAATGGGAGGAAAAAATTCGACTCGCACTTGTCAATTTAACTAAAAAGGCAATACAATGGAAATTGACATATGATAAACGGATTCACCGGATTCAGACGTTTCATCTTGGAGAAAAGCTTTTAATGAGGCGGCACATCCATTCCTCGAAACTGATGAAGAACATAAAGAAATGGAATCTTATTTGTACCGGACCATATGTTATTGTAAATATACCAAATCCTGGATCATACTCGTTGGCATATCCCGAATCGAAAATTATAAAGGGATTATTCCCGCATAATGATATTAAGACATTTTTTGAAGGATCGTAGATCTGAGATACCAAATATGGAGAAGAATTTAGAGTGGAATTTGACTATGAGTCGAATGTGTATATAAATATCAAGATGTTTATGTTGTTTAGAGGGTAAGAGACAGTGAGATTACTCCTGTGATAGTTTAAGAGACAGTGAGATTACTCCTGTGATAGGTTAAGAGACAGTGAGATTACTCATGTGATAGTTTAGCACAAAATGTTAAGATAGGTAGAAGAATTTGTTAATTACTAGTGTTTGTAAGTGTGGACTATGAGCAGAAGCCATAGTGATATACAATGAAAGTGCATCTACATTTCCTCAAGACACGGCACTTAAGTGAGAATTGCGTGTGAAATTGAACAGTGCGGGATATGTAGGTAAATACGCTGTGTGTATGATGTGCGCTGTTCGCGCGAGAAAACAAATGAACTGTGAAATGAAGCAACAGTTGATAATGTCACTGCTGCAAACAATTGAAGAAACTCTCTGGTTGCTTGAGAGAAAATTATTATAATTTTTAGATTTTTCATTATGCCTTCTCTACCAGGAGAATTAATTTAAGAATTTAATTAACATTTTTAGAATAGCAGTTTGTGTGTTTCATATTATGGACATAATTGTTGAAATATATTTCCATAAATGTTCATGAGAGAATGAAGAAGATTCTGCGAGTGGATGATTTGTTAAATGAACATACGTCATCATTAATGATGTTTATTTTCAGGTGGATCTATAAATCAATTAATTATAAGAATAATTAAAATTTTTCAGAGAATTTTTTCTAGAAATTATTACTTTTGTGGGGTCAGTGTCATATGTATATGTTTAAAATTTTCCATCAGATGTAAACTTAAATTTTATCATTAATTTCGTAATTGAAATCAAACCTCGGACAAATTCAATGTCTACTTCCACCTGTACTATAACAAAACGAAGATTAGATTAAAAAAAATTGAGAGGAATACATTCGATATGAGCTACAACAAAATTTAAATGCCCACAGTCTATTTGGCAATGTTTTGGACCATCAGCAGTTGTAATGCAAAACAACTTTGGTATTCAGGACTACAAAAAAATTCGCGATTGTCAGGACTGATGGATGTTCCAGTCTAGTACAGATGGAAGAATATAAGAATCCACTCCGATTTTGAGTTCAACGATGAAATATGGCCTTCGTTGCCTTAATCCACCCTCTTCCAGGGATTTATTCGGTCAGAAACTTTTCTTATTCCACTTTAAACCTGTTCCATGTTCACGTCCCTGACCATCTGTTCCTGAGATCATCTTGATGTTCCTACGGCACATTACCAGCTTCTGTCCTGTATCATAAGCCATCGCCTGTCCTCCGTACCGCCTGCACCAAACGCTGTACGTCGTCTACCCGCTGTCCGTATCCAGTGTTCTTGTTCCATCGACTTCACAACGAGATCGCCGGCTACATCGTCGATAGAAGAATTTTGAAAATTTTTTTGGAGCACTATTGTAAAATTTTTTTGGCTATGAGGCACTTTTCCGTCGATCTAATCTATGGAGCTTCTATATATTTCAAAAGTACTGGATTTAGGCTTTCCTATCTTCTTTAATACCTGAGCAGGGGTCTATTCTTCCGGGTTTTCCAGGGTTTCCCTGTGAAGGCCAGTTCCCAAATGGGTAGACCTTTTTCGTAATTACACCAATCTACATCTTCCCTGGTTACGTACTCGGGATGCGGGTATACCCCGGTACATGTAAAAGCTACAGCTTGGTATTCTCGTAACTTACTGTCTTAACATGTTACCCATACCCTCTATAATAAAATTCTGTTAATTCAAAATATTCCTCTTTTGAATAAACAACCCAACAATTTTTTTCTGTTAGCTATCATTAACTTTGCTCGCTGCGAGGGGCAATTGTAATATCTCTTTATATTCGATGAATTATTCTGATACAATTCTACCCTTGAATGACGTTTACTAATTTTCTATCTTCATACTCGCAGAATCCATGCGCAAAGTAGTTTCATACAGTAGCTACGCCATGAGCGCATAATTACTCTTTGTAGTATTCTCTCTGGTGGTTGTTAGAAAAAAGCTTCCGAGATTGTCTTCGTGCCGATTAGCCTGAGCATTGTTTGAAGAATTGTAATCTGAATATTGAGATTTATGACAAAAGATAACTGATACGAAATTGTACAATGAAAAGGGAAATATATATATATATATATTGCTCCTTCATACAAAAGGTGTGTAACAATTTACATTATTTGACATTTGAGGATTAATGATATTCATCGATATATTGCGTAGTTGTTAATCAGAAGGGAACTTCCGAAAGACTAGATACGAACCTGCATTTAATAATCCAAGAGCTCCATTACTTCTTCGGAAGGTTAACCTTCATCAAAGCCAAATATCCGCTTGATCTGAGGTTTCCCGACTGATTGTACAACGCTCCCAAAAATACGAGGCATTTTATTTGTACAGATTAGCAGACTGCCGCAAAGCACGAGCCTGCAGAGAAGAAGAATCATCGCCTGATTTCATTCTAACAAGTAAAATTTCTGAATCATTTTGAGTGACTGTGTTTCCTACTATGAATGATTGATTGCTGGAACGAATTGAGAACTACGTAACTACATAATTACATAGATAGGAGTAAAAATTACACATGGACACATAGTTTTGCATTTGCCACCGTATCATTGTCAATACAATCCAATAGAGTTAATTTGGGCACAAGTGAAAGGGTGTGTCGCAGAACGAAACGTGACATTTAAAATTGCCGATACAGAAAGGCTTTTGCACGAAGCACTTGACAGAATTACTCCTTTAGCATGGGCTGAATGTGTTCGGCATGCACAAAGGCTACAGGAGGAGGACATGGACAGGGAAATTGTTATTGACAATCTGCTTCAATACGTCGTCATCACTCTAAGACATGATGATTCGGACTGCAACACTGACTACAGCGATGCAGATGACAATCGCAGCGATTGACAACAATGAAAGGTAAGGCACATACACAATAATACTCATTTTCCCTTTCTTGTTTTTGTTCCAAAGTCGCAGTTTTACCAATGGTATTGAAATATGTTCCTCTTCTGCAACTGTAATAAGCGTTTTATTTAGGCCAAACGCGTTTTTCTCTTTTGAAGCACCTTCAGTGGACAGTATTTTGCCTCCTCCATAGCCAAGTCACCTTGGAGGGCAGCGTGGAGGGTAAAAATCGTAGGGGGAGACCAAGAGATGACTACACTAAGCAGATTCAGAAGGATGTAGGTTGCAGTAGGTACTGGGAGATGAAAAAGCTTGCACAGGATAGAGTAGCATGGAGAGCTGCATCAAACCAGTCTCAGGACTGAAGACCACAACAACAACAGCTTTTAAATAGTTTTTCTGGGAAAACCTAGCGTAGTTTTGGCGTCTCGTATTTCAGTGAGTGTTTCTTGATTATCAGAGTAGCTCATCAGAAGATTATCTTGGGAATTTGTCACCGTATAGAGTAGGGTAAACATAGTCATGTGTAGGGACTGTGGTTGTTGTGAGCGGACGCAAGGAGAATTGGCCACTCTTCGGGGGCAGATGGAGGCTTTGTCTGTTAGGCTCATCGAGCTCGAGGCGCAGGCGTCGGCTCGTAGTGGCGTTGGGGCAACTTCGGTGGCCTTGGAATCACATGGAACCCCTGATGTCGCTGCGTCTTCCGGCAGTGAGCATCTTACCGGTCAGCCATCACTCCAGGGTGAATGGCGGACAGTGGTGGGCTCGCGCGTGCCTGGTCGAAAGGCGAAGGTGGGATCTGGCCGCGTGGCAGCTGCCTTACCCCTTTCCAACAGGTACGGGGTGCTTCCTAGTGGTGATGACATCGTTTCCGAGCCACCACAGGATGCCTCGCCTGTTGGGCCAGTGGCCGATTCTCCGGCAAGGTCCCGACAGTCACAGAGGGCGGGCCTATTAGTTATAGGGAGCTCCAACGTTAGGCGGGTTATGGAGCCCCTCAGGAAAATAGCGGGTAGGTCGGGGAAGAATGCCAGTGTGCACTCGGTGTGCTTGCCGGGGGGTCTCGTCCGTAATGTGGAGGAGGCCCTTCCGGCAGCTATTGAACGCACTGGGTGTGACCGGCTGCAGATAGTAGCACATGTCGGAACGAATGACGCCTGCCGCTTGGGTTGTGAGGCCATCCTTGGTTCCTTCCGGCGGCTGGCTGATTTGGTGAAGACAACCAGCATCGCACGCGGAGTGCAAGCTGAGCTTAATATCTGCAGCATAGTGCCCAGAGGCGATCGCGGTCCTCTGGTTTGGAGCCGTGTGGAGGGTCTAAACCAGAGGCTCAGACGACTCTGCGACTATAATGGTTGCAAATTCATCGACCTCCGTTATTGGGTGGAGAACTGTAGGGCCCCCCTAGACAGGTCAGGCGTGCACTACACACCGGAAGCAGCTACTAGGGTAGCAGAGTACGTGTGGCGTGCACACGGGGGTTTTTTAGGTTAGAGGGACCCCCCCTTGGGCGAAACGATAAAATACCTGACGGCTTACCAGAGAGGACATTATCATCGTTGATAAAGAACGTCCGTCCTCAGAGACCAAAAACAGGAAAAGTTAACGTAATATTGGTAAACTGCAGGAGTATCCAGGGCAAGGTTCCTGAATTAGTATCTCTTATTGAAGGAAATAGTGCGCATATAGTATTAGGAACGGAAAGTTGGTTAAAACCGGAAGTGAACAGTAACGAAATCCTAGACACAGAATGGAATATATACCGCAAGGATAGGATAAACGCCAATGGTGGAGGAGTATTTATAGCAGTAAAGAATTCAATAATATCCAGTGAAGTTATTAGCGAATGCGAATGTGAAATAATCTGGGTTAAGTTAAGTATCAAAGGTGGGTCAGATATGATAGTCGGATGCTTCTATAGACCACCTGCATCAGCAACCGTAGTAGTTGAGCGCCTCAGAGAGAACCTGCAGAACGTCGTGAAGAAGTTTCGTGATCATACTATTGTAATAGGGGGAGACTTCAATCTACCAGGTATAGAATGGGATAGTCACACAATCAGAACTGGAGCCAGGGACAGAGACTCTTGTGACATTATCCTGACTGCCTTGTCCGAGAATTACTTCGAGCAGATAGTTAGAGAACCAACTCGTGAAGCTAACGTTTTAGACCTCATAGCAACAAATAGACCGGAACTTTCGACTCCGTGAATGTAGAAGAGGGTATCAGTGATCATAAGTCAGTGGTTGCATCAATGACTACAAGTGTAATAAGAAATGCCAAGAAAGGAAGGAAAATATATTTGCTTAACAAGAGTGATAGGGCACAAATCGCAGAATATCTGAGTGACCACCATCAAACGTTCATTTCTGAGGAAGAGGATGTGGAACAAAAATGGAAAAAATTCAGAAACATCGTCCAGTACGCCTTAGATAAGTTCGTACCGACTAAGGTCCAAAGCGAGGGGAAAGATCCACCGTGGTATAACAATCATGTACGAAAGGTACTACGGAAACAAAGAAAGCTTCATCATAGGTTTAAGAGTAGTCGAATCATAGCTGATAAGGAAAAGCTGAACGAAGCGAAAAAGAGCGTAAAGAGAGCAATGAGAGAAGCATTCAACGAATTCGAACATAAAACATTGGCAAACAATCTAAACAAGAACCCTAAAAAGTTTTGGTCATATGTAAAATTGGTAAGCGGATCTAAATCCCCTATTCAGTCACTCGTTGACCACAATGGCACCGAAACAGAGGACGACCAAAGAAAGGCAGAAATACTGAATTCAGTGTTCCGAAACTGTTTCACTGCGGAAAATCGTAACACGGTCCCTGACTTCAGCCGTCGCACGGACGCCAAAATGGAAAATATTGAAATAAACGATATCGGAATTGAAAAACAACTGCTATCACTTAGTAGCAGAAAAGCATCCGGACCAGACGAGATACCCTTAAGATTCTACAGTGATTATGCTAAAGAACTTGCCCCCTTTCTATCAGCAATTTATCGTAGATCGCTGGAAGAACGTAAAGTACCTAGCGACTGGAAGAAAGCGCAGGTCGTTCCCATTTTCAAGAAGGGTCATAAATCAGATGCGAATAATTATAGGCCTATTTCGCTTATGTCAATCTGTTGTAGAATAATGGAACATGTTTTGTGTTCTCGTATTATGACGTTCTTAGATAATACAAATCTCCTTCATCATAACCAACATGGATTCCGCAAACAGAGATCATGTGAAACTCAGCTCGCCCTATTTGCCCAAGAAATTCACAGTGCCGTAGACACTGGCGAGCAGATTGATGCCGTATTCCTGGACTTCAGGAAGGCATTTGATACGGTTCCGCACTTACGTTTAGTGAAAAAAATGCGAGCTTACGGAATATCGGACCAGGTTTGTGATTGGATTCAGGATTTCCTAGAAGAAAGAACACAACATGTCATTCTTAACGGTTCAAAATCTGCAGATGTAGAGGTAATTTCGGGAGTACCGCAGGGAAGCGTGATAGGACCTTTATTGTTTACAATATACATAAATGACTTAGTTGACAACATCGGTAGCTCCGTGAGGCTATTTGCAGATGACACGGTTGTCTACAAGAAAGTAGCAACATCAGAAGACTCGTACGTACTCCAGGAGGACCTGCAGAGGATTAATGCATGGTGCGACAGCTGGCAGCTTTCCCTAAACGTAGATAAATGTAATATAATGCGCATACATAGGGGCAGAAATCCATTCCAGTACGATTATGCCATAGGTGGTAAGTCATTGGAAGCGGTAACGACCGTAAAATACTTAGGAGTTACTATCCGGAGCGATCTGAAGTGGAACGATCACATAAAACAAATAGTGGGAAAAGCAGGCGCCAGGTTGAGATTCATAGGAAGAATTCTAAGAAAATGTGACTCATCGACGAAAGAAGTAGCTTACAAAACGCTTGTTCGTCCGATTCTTGAGTATTGCTCATCAGTATGGGACCCTTACCAGGTTGGATTAATAGAAGAGATAGACATGATCCAGCGAAAAGCAGCGCGATTCGTCATGGGGACATTTAGTCAGCGCGAGAGCGTTACGGAGATGCTGAACAAGCTCCAGTGGCGGACACTTCAAGAAAGGCGTTACGCAATACGGAGAGGTTTATTATCGAAATTACGAGAGAGCACATTCCGGGAAGAGATGGGCAACATATTACTACCGCCCACATATATCTCGCGTAATGATCACAACGAAAAGATCCGAGAAATTAGAGCAAATACGGAGACTTACAAGCAGTCGTTCTTCCCACGCACAATTCGTGAATGGAACAGGGAAGGGGGGATCAGATAGTGGTACAATAAGTACCCTCCGCCACACACCGTAAGGTGGCTCGCGGAGTATAGATGTAGATGTAGATCAGTGTTTTAACAAATAAATGCTGTTTGTGTGTGCCACACACAAAAATTATAGTTGACATAGCTCAGAGCACATCACTGCTACACAGTTTATTCAAGTCCTAATATTTTTGTAACAGTTTTGTTTACCTGGTGTAAAAAAAAAAGCTTTTATTACAGTCGCGAAAGACGGAATATTTCTCAATATTACATACGACACCTATCTGGTACTTAAATTAAATGAGATGTTGTTATACAGTAAATTTTATATCAAATTGAGGTGTCTTGTCCACATTTCATTCTCAACATCGTGGCAACTAAAATCGACCTTACGGAAAGTATACGCTATGGACTTTTACCTCTGCAAACTCTCCAAAATTTCTTGCAATGGTTTACTACATTTAATGCTCCACAATAACTGCGTTGAACATCGAAACAAAATTAAGTCATTTATGGCGAGAAGGTATCAGTCAAGAAGATGAGTAAAAATCACATTTTTGGGCCAAATAGTTTTTGTGAAACCGAATGATCAGTGTGTCAAAGCAGTCGGAACACCACGTGTCTGTACAGGCGAGCAGTGCAGTGATGACAAAATCGCGCACAGCGCGGAATGTGGGGTGAACGTCTCTGTAGCAACGAAAGAGTTAATGCGGCCGTGGTGGCTTTACTTCATTTACTGCGCGCTCCCCCCTAAGAGTAAGTTTGCGAACTATACTATACTATGGCGCTGCTTCTCTTGGCGCTTGCGTCGTTTGCAACTGGCACCGCAGCAATCTCCCGCGTCTAGGCGAGCATGTGCGAGCCGCCAAGATAAAAGAATTGAACTATAGTAGTGTTGTTTCATGCCTTGCGGTTAGGCGCCGGTGCTTGTAAGTCGATGTTGGGCTCAGAAACAAGCATCAGCGTACATCACAGCTGCAGTTAGTCAACATGAGTCTGGAGAAGGTGAACAGGGCCTCTTTTCGTGAAAGTGTTATATGTAAACAACAGAGAGAGTTGTGCTACCCCTCGCGAGTATCGACGAATTAAAGGAATACGGAGAGGGCCTATTTCCGCATCGGGGTTGAAGAAAATATTTCTGAATTTCAAATTAACTGGCGATTTGGGAATTTCCCCTGAGAAAGTCCGTCTGCCAACTGCGCCACAAATTGTTGAAGAAGTTACTGTTGCCATGCGTGAGAATTCTGGACCTGGTGTGCTATTTTCAATCAGTGCACGAGCTGTGTCACGACAGTTGAACATTCCATGGTCCATAGTCCGAAAAGTCCTGCGAACAGCTGTGGAATTGAATCCGTACAAATTTCCAAGCGGTCGTGGATGCAGACGGTCTTCACACTAAGCAACATTTAACACCTGGATCGTAATCATGGTACTCAATTAACAAATGTCACCCTCTCAGCTGCAAATTAAAATGTGTTTCTTTCAAGGGTTTATTCGTTATTTCCCCTTTTTAATGGCCTTACAAATGTTTCCACAAGGTTTCATTGTCCTAAGACCACTCGTTTCTCGTAGGGGCCCTGTCAAATAGCGAAAGTTTAATTATAACAACGCTATATACGGAGGAAGAAGAAAAGCAGATCAAATTAGTTGGACATGAAAGAACAATCAGGGACACACAAAAGCGGAAAGGATCCACAAATTCACGGGAGAGGCAATATACGAAACTGATAAGACGTTGCCAAAATTAATCGGTGAGGAGGACGAACTTGAGATTTAATTTTATGTCGAATTATTTCACATTATCGGATCATAAAACAGCAATGAAATTTAAAAGGGGTACAGACACCTCCCAGTTCTGCAGAAACTATAATTAACCTAATCTGTAGGCCTTTAGCTTTACTGTATCTTTATTATCAATTTACAGAATACAAATCCACGCTAGTTGCTTTTTATTCTATAAATATGTTGGTCAGTAGTGGATGTTCACTTAATCAAATATTTTCCTGTTATGCGTATCTTGAACAGCCGATTTAAAAAAAAAAAAAAAAAAAAAAAAAAAATGCTATCAGTATGCAGAACACGTCAAAAGCCTAAAAGCCTGTTATGCAAGGGAAATCTAAGGCAGCATTCTTATTGCTGTTCAGACGTTTAGTGTACCAAATAACGAATTCACTTGCCAGTCGGTTTCTACAAAGCCGATCGTAGAGAGAAAACTAGTCATGAGATCCATAGGCTCAAGAACAACAAAAAAAGATGCTGTCATCAGCCCGAAGGTCGCCTGAACACCATTTTGGTTTATGAGGCATGGTCGTATCATAGGTGAATGCCGTTGTCATCTTCAGGATTTTTAATTTGTTTACCCATCCAATTATAGGGGGGAGGGAGCTACAGTTTAACGTCAATTCCGAATCACGGTGCAACTCGACTTTTTTCAGATTAAAAACTTTGCCAGAAGTGAAAGAACTGAACCGTGTCAGAGAAAAAAATCCTATGACATATCGGGGTTCGAAACAGATACCTTTGGATCCTTAGTCAGGTACTTTATCGCTTCTTCTTTATTTGGGGTGTCAAATTTGCCCTTATAAGCCATTCTGTCTCTCTCCAAAACTGCTTTTTGTGTCTAGCTTCTCAGGCTTTATTCTTCAGTTAGTCTTTTTTTTATCTAGTTTTTCTTTTTTAATCTTAATTCTTGAAATTATTCAAAAATAAATATTAGGTCCCCTCTTCAGGATTAGAATGTACTTTCTGATCCATTAATGACCATTATCACTCAGAGAGCATCGTCGATCCTTGTTGAATTCAAACTGTGCATTCTGCGTCAATGGAAATCAAGAGAGATGATTAAAAAAATATTTGGAGTCGCTAAACGTATTTTATGCGGTACCTTTGTCACGTGATACACTGAAGTGAGCCACATACCAGGTATATGACCGATGTTGGATCTTTGGAACATGTACCAGTCCGACTGGAGCCGTCCGGAGTGGCCGAGCGGTTCTGGGCGCTACAGTCTGGAACTGCGTGCCGCTACGGTCGCAAGTTCGAATCCTGCCTCGGGCATGGATGTCCTTAGGTTAGTTAGGTTTAAGTAGTTCTAAGTTCTAGGGGAATGATGACCTCTGATGTTAAGTCCCATAGTGCTAAGAGCCAGTTTTGAGCCAGTCCGACTGGAAAATGACATTCAGGTCTATGATGGTAAGATTTTTTAGGGTAATTACAGTCAATCTCTTCCGTATCCACGACCAAATTGCATTTTGGTCACAACAAAGGAGTCTATGTGCTATTATATCTTTTAAATGTAAATGTTCTATAACTTCTCTCTATTTGCATAGTTCCATAGCCTACATACAACCAAGTGGATTTGACTTCTGTCGGCAATAACTTTTCACGATCTTCCGGCCAAACCCTGCTCTAGTTTGTCGATCGGTAACTCCGGCAAAGTGGATAGACCGTTGGAAGGATTCCTCCCTCATGCAACTTTCGATACTGACATACGACTGCGCAACATGCGGCAGGGTTCTGTTTCAGGCATGAATATGACCTAGAGGCGCTTAACAAGAAGAAAGAAATTAGGAAGTTCAAAATGGTTCAAATGGCTCACAGCACTATGCGACTTAACTTCTGAGGTCATCAGTCGCCTAGAACTTAGAACTAATTAAACCTAACTAACCGAAGGACAACACACACATCCATGCCCGAGGCTGGATTCGAACCTGCGATTGTAGCGGTCGCTCGGTTCCAGACTGTAGCGCCTAGAACCGCACGACCATTCCGGCCTGCCAATTAGGAAGTAATTCTGGCGTAAATAATATTAAAATGCACTAAAGTGTTGCGCAAACACAAATCTCCCTTCAGAAATGGGTGTAGCTGTCGCTAGAGAGAGTAACTTCAAGATGTTAGGCGACCAGATTTACCAAGCAGCAGCTGCCATTATTTCTTTTCTACGTGAACCGGGAAGGGGTAAACCGACGCTTCGTGGCGGACTGGTGGAAATTAGGTGAAGCACAAGTGTTAATGAAATGGGCCATTTGCTGTCTGTCAGTATGCCGTAATCGGTAATTTCGTCAGGTTATACAAAAGTACTGAATTTTGTTCATATTTCTTGCAGTCACTGAAGGTCAGCACTGAGAGAAGAGCTGCCTACTTTACATAGAGTAGTTGTTCACAGTGTCAGAAAAACAACTTGAAACGTTCCTCCTTGCCGTTCGAGACATCGCTCGACGACTCACGCTCTGCTAGCTATGTGCGGCGACCGAGACAAAAAATACATCTTATTACTCTCCTGCTAAGTAAAGGAAACATTTATCTGCAGACCTGGATCTGTACTCGACATTGTTACACTTATAAACAGTGTTTTGATTAAAGTCACCACCATCGCACATTGAAAGGTTACTTTCTTTTTTATACCGACGATTTCACGCCTTCTGAAAAGTCCTCAAATTGATCTCAGTGGGGTGTCTTTATTTCAAGGGATCGCCGGCACAATGAAAGCACAGATTAAAATAAACAAATGTGACCAAACGTATTTTTAAAATTTCAGTAAATGGGCGAAATAAGTTAAATGGATCACTTTTAATTAATCTAGTTTATTTCGTTGATGTACAATATACAGTGTAATCTGAGGTCAATGATATTCATAAAAATTAGATTGTTGCTGTTCTCCACCCTCGGTACAACCACACTCCTCCGCTCCGGAATACCACGTCCTCCACGAAAGAGTCTATCAGACTGCCAGCCTGACAACTCAGGATTTCTCTTTCTAACACATATCGCAGGGGAGAAACTGCTGAAATTCTTGAACAGCGCCTATTTTGATTTCTTTAGTTTTCTGAAGGTTGAAAAACCGATTGCTATGTCGTTCTCATCGGGTAAACTAAAAACAGTGGCGGGCGACTGCTGGAGCTGCCAGAATACGAAAAGTTCTCACGCGGTGGGAGCACAAACTGGTGGAATCGTATCCTTCGGAGCCCTGCAGGGACAGCAGATACGTCGAGCTTGAGAACGCTTCTGGGAATTGACGGAACTTCCTGCCTTCAAAGGGTGCGCTCTGTCCAGCTGACAAAGAAGCGCGGTCACATGCAAACTGTGAGTTCTTATAATTTCTCGACGCTCGAAAAGCTCAGGGCAAGAGCCTCGTTTCCGAAGCGACCAGCCTTCCCAAGGAACGATGCTGACTCGCCTGGCTGTCTCATGCTTCTGGGAATCGACGGAACTTCCTGCCTTCAAAGGGTGCGCTCTGTCCAGCTGACAAAGAAGCGCGGTCACATGCAACCTGTGAGTTCTTATAATTTCTCGACGCTCGAAAAGCTTAGGGCAAGAGCCTCGTTTCCGATGCGACCAGCCTTCCCAAGGAACGATGCTGACTCGCCTGGCTTTCTCATGCAACACCGTAACTTGTCTCCAACAGTCACTAAAAGTGTCCTTTCTCCAGCACAGTTAAGAAAACACAGATAATTTAAGATTGAATAAAGTTCGCGTAGCGACAGGTAGCAGACTAGTTATGTTACAACCCATATCAACTATTGACCTGCTCTGAGATTCCAATGCCCAAGCACCTCAAACTCGATATTTTCAATTTCCACATATCTCTTCAATAAAAGAACAGAAGATAACAGATAAAAGGTACAGTTACAGTCAAAACATAAGACCACTAAACTTTCTACAGAAAAAATACCGTTTATTAGCTTTAATTAACCCTCGAAAAGTCTGTCTCCTCAATTCTGGCATAAACGAAGTGTCTTCCAATAGGCAAAAATTTTGTGATAAAATAAAATTTTTCTAACAACTAAATACTAGTACTTCTACTGAGGCCACATCCCACTCTTTCTCCTCTGGGTCTTGTGGTGTCACATACCTGTGATCTTTATTTCTAGGATGTAATCCCACTGTGAATTAATTATTATACTAACGTAATTGTGAAGAGTGTTTCTATATATGCATTGCAAATGCTTCTGCAATGGCCCATATCGTTTAAGAATTCTTTAAAACACTCTTCTGTGAGATTCTTTGTCGTGTATCAGCCAGTTTTTACTGGCCGAAAGACTTTCCAGTCCGGTTGCAATATGCAGTTGATCTCTGTATTGCCGCTCTGTTTGTATTAGTTAGATTGCGTCTTCTTCAGGAAAGGGAAGTCCACAGATCATGCAATAAATCGCGCAATGGACACTGTGAACACCTCAGTTGACACGTAATTTATAGGCATAATGTATGATATAGCTGCGGTGTTTGATAATTTATGGTGGCCTGCTCTGTTCTACAGAATGAAACATATGGACAATCCCAGGCATTTCTATAAAGACCTACGAGGTTACTACATAGACAGGCAGGTGCAATTAGAATATCCAGATAGAAAATCGTGAAAAACATCACCAAAGGCTGCCCACAGTGCTCCGTTGGTAGTTCAGAGTCCTGGGATGTTGTCATAGAGCAATTACTAACCCTGCTCCATAGTGTAACAAGTATTAGAGGCTACATCGCCTATGCAGACGACCTGCTAATTATAGTATCTGCCAACTGAAGGCCTAAATTAAAGGAAAATCGTAGGATAGTTCTTGAGCGACTAAGTAACTGGTGTGTAGAGAACAAACTAACGAAAGCAGCGCACAAAACAATTTATGTGTTACTAAAAGGAATATTATCAAGAACGACAAACCCCACAATCAGAATAAATGACCAGACTGTGGAAAGGAAGGACGTATATAGATACCTTGGTATAAATACTGAAGAAAAGCATAACTTCCACGCACATGTAGAAATCAGCTGCGACAGAAGCAAAATCCTGAACAAAATAGTAGCGACTGGCCAAGTAAGCTTTCAGCTGCAACTAAGTGCAATGAGAATGTACCACAACGCAATCGTAATTGCTATTGTAGGCTAGGGATCGAGCATTTTGGGTCATAGTTCCAGAAAGTTAAGGACAGCACAGGCTCTACGATCTGACAGGCGGTTATAGAGCAAACCGACTGAGGCGCTGCTAGTGATACAAGGGTTGCTACCTCCAGACCTTGCAGTAAGAGAGAGAGGTATACACTGTTGACTCAAAAAGGGAGAATATGTTGAGGTAAAGCAGGTATTGGGCACGAGAGACACATCGAATCGGAACATAAAGGCTACTAGAGAATGAAATAAATTTGGGACGGGGCAGAAACAGAGAGAACTTCCCAATTCATTCCTAATATAAAAGTAAGTTCAAGAATGTCATACTTTCTTCCGACCAAGGCATCTATACACCACCCGTCGGGATATGATCCATACCCGAGCTACCTAATGAACATACGACAACGCACCACAAACACTTGTGAATCTACATCTACATCTACGTCGACACTTCGCAAGCCACCATACTGTGCGCGGCGGAGGGTACCCTGTACCACTACTAGTCATTTCCTTTCCTGTTCCATGCGCAAATAGAGCGAGGGAAAAACCATTGTCTATGTTGCTGTTGTGGGCTTTAGTCCTGAGACTGGTTTGATGCAGCTCTCCATGCTACACTATCCTGCGCAAGCTTCTTCGTCTCCCAGTACCTACTGCAACCTACATCCTTCTCAATCTGCTTAGTGGTTCACCTCTTGGTATCCCTCTACGATTTTTACCCTCCACGCTGCCCTCCAATACTAAATTGGTGATCCCTTGATGCCTCAGAATATGTCCTACCAACCGATACCTTCTTCTAGTCAAGTTGTGCCACAAACTTCTCTTCTCCCCAGTCCTATTCAATACCTCCTCATTAGTTATGTGATCTACCCATCTAATCTTCAGCATTCTTCTGTAGCACCACATTTCGAAAGCTTCTATCCTCTTCTTGTCCAAACTATTTATTGTCCACGTTTCACTTCCATACGTGGCTACACTCGATAGAAATACTTTCAGAAACGACTTCCTAACACTTAAATAAATACTCGATGTTAACAAATTTCTCTTCTTCAGAAACGCTTTCCTTGCTATTGCCAGTCTAATTATATATTCTCTCTACTTCGACAATCATCACTTATTTTGCTTCAGAAATAGCAAAACTCCTTTACTACTTTAAGTGCCTCATTTCCAAATCTGATTCCCTCAGCATCATCCGACTTAATTCGACTACATTCCATTATCCTCGTTTTGCTTTTGTTGATGTTCATCTTATATCCTCCTTTCAAGACACTATCCATTCCGTTCAGCTGCTTTTCCAAGTCCTTTGCTGTCTCTGACAGAATTACAATGTCATTGGCAAACCTCAAAGTTTTTATTTCATCTCCATGGATTTTAATTCCTACTCCGAATTTGTCTTTTGTTTCCTTCACTGCTTGCTCAATATACGGATTGAATAACATCGGGGAAAGGCTACAACCCTGTCTCACTCCCTTCCCAATGACTGCTTCCCTTTCATGTCCCTCTACTCATATAACTGCCATTTGGTTTCTGTACAAATTATAAATAGCCTTTCACTCCCTGTATTTTACCCCTGACACCTTCAGAATTTGAAAGAGAGTGTTCCAGTCAACATTGTCAAAAGCTTTCTCTAAGTCTACAAATGGTAGAAACAGAGGTTTGTCTTTCCTTAATCTTTCTTCTAAGATAAGTCGTAGGGTCAGTATTGCCTCACGTGTTACAATATTTCTACGGTATCCAAATTGATCTTCCCCGAGGTCGGCTTCTACTAGTTTTTCCATTCGTCTATAAAGAATTCGCGTTAGTATTTTGCAGCTGTGGCTTATTAAACAGATTGTTCGGTAATTTTCACATCTGTCAACACCTGCTTTCTTTGGGGTTGGAATTATTATATTTTTCTAGAAGTCTGAGGGTATTTCGCCTGTCTCATACATCTTGCTCACCAGATGGTAGAGTTTTGTCAGGACTGGCTCTCCCAAGGCTGTCAGTAGTTCTAATGGAATGTTGTCTACTCCTGGGGTCTTGTTTCGACTCAGGTCTTTCAGTGCTCTGTCAGACTCTTCACGCAGTATCATATCTCCCATTTCATCTTCATGTACATCCTCTTCCATTTCCATAATATTGTCCTCAAGTACATCGCCCTTGTATAGACCCTCTACATACCCCTTCCACCTTTCTGCTTTCCCTTCTTTGCTTAGAACTGGGTTTCCATCTGAGCTCTTGATATTCATACAAGTTCAAATGGTTCAAATGGCTCTGAGCACTATGGGACTTAACATCGGTGGTCATCAGTCCCCTAGAACTTAGAACTACTTAAACCTGACTAACCTAAGGACATCACACACATCCATGCCCGAGGCAGGATTCGAACCTGCGACCGTAGCGGTCACGCGGTTCCAGAGTGAAGCGCCTAGAACCGCCCAGTCACACCGACCGGCTATTAATACAAGTGGTTCTCTTTTCTCCAAAGGCAGTATCTATCTTACCCTAGTGAGATAAGCCTCTAAATCTTTACATTTGTCCTCTAGCCATCCCTGCTCAGCCATTTTGCGCTTCCTGTCGATCTCATTTTTGAGACGTTTGTATTCCTTTTTCCCTGCTTCATTTACTGCATTTTTATATTTTCTCCTTTCATCAATTAAATTCAATATTTCTTCTGTTACCCAAGGATTTCGATTAGCCCTCGTCGTTTTACTTACTTGATCCTCTGCTGCCTTCACTAACTCATCCCTCAAAGCTACCCATTATTCTTCTACTGTATTTCTTTCCCTCATTCCTGTCAATTGTTCCCCCTCCTCCCCCTGAAGCTCTGTACAACATCTGGTTTAGTCAGTTTATCCAGGTCCCACTCCTTAAATTCCCACCTTTTTGCAGTTTCTTCAGTTTTAATCTACTGTTCATAACCAATAGATTGTGGTCGGAGTCCACATCTGTCCCTGGAAATGTCTTACAATTTAAAACCTGGTTCCTAAATCTCTGTCTTACCATTATCTAAACTACCTGAAACCGGTCAGTATCTCCAGGCTTCTTCCAAGTATGCAGCTT